>NW_003315892.1:484031-541039 GCF_000151265.4 Micromonas pusilla CCMP1545 | reverse complement strand
GATGCATTAGTGGTGAGCGCGCGCGTCGGCGTCGTTCTGGCGGACGGTTCGGTCGGTCGGTCGGTCGAGGCGGCGGAAGCGGAGGCGGATGGAAAAAAATCGAATCGAATCGAAAAACCGACGGACGCGTCGAATGTCCCCTCCGGTTCCTCCGCGCGTCGGCGAGACGCCGGCACGTGCGGTCACAACCAGAGAGTGTGCTCTGCGGCAAGCTTCCAGCTCGGTATCGCCCACGGAGTTAGGGCGTATGAGTAACGAACAGTCGCCGCGTGGTCGGGTCGGGCGCGGGCGGGTCGCGAAGACGGAGAGAGAAGAGAGAGACAGTTCCGACACCCTCCCGCGTCGCACCGTTCTCGTCCGTGACGTAAGACCCCAGGTACTCCTGCAAGTCCGTGTGCTCGTGGTTGTTTATCCGCATGAACCGATGCCCGGTCCGCTCCGCGAGGTACTGCACGAGACTGGTCTTCCCGCTCGACGTCGGCCCTTGCAACAAGATCGGGTGCCGGCGCAGCAACGCCGCGCGCGCGAGCGACGACAGGTGCGTCCGCACCCCCGGGGTGACGACGTATCGACCCGCCGCCTCAGGGTCCTCGCGCTCGAGGTCGCCAGCCTCGACCCAGTACTGCTCGATGAGCTCGTGGGTGTCGTCGGGCGGCGCGGGCGGGGCTTTGAATATCGCCTGCGAGAGGAGACGAGACGCGCGAGAGAGACGAGACGGCGCGGCGGCGGAGGGAGCGAAGAGGTGAGCGTTTGCGGCGTTTGCGGCGGCGGCGGCGGGGTAAGGGGCTCGACGAAGAGAACGCGCGCGGTGTGCGGAGCCGCTCTTCTCGATCGTTCACGGTCGTCACTTTTCAGTGACGTCACGGCGAGAATAGGTATGGGCTCCGACGGTCGGCTCTTCCACCGCGTCAGGACCGAGACGCGCCCACGGGTAAAGGGCGCCAAGGGCTGGAGCGGTGGAGCGGGGAGGGAGGGAAAAGAGACGAACGGGGGGGCGGGCGGGCGCGGAGAAAAAAAAAAAGAAAAGAAACGAAACCCTCGGTCGGTCGCGCGACGGACGCGACGCGCGCACCTTCAGCGGCGTCCCCTTCAACAGATGCTGCACCATGAGCCTCTCGAGCACGAGAGCGGAGTCGTGCTTCAGTAACGTCTGAAATGACATCGCGAAACCGTCGTACAGCGCGCGTTGCACGCCGTACAACGGCGCCGCGGTTCGAACGTATTCCAACGCTCGGCTCAGCGTGCGAAGCGAATACTGCGGCTTTTGATCCGCGCTGTCGAGCAAAACGCTCGCCGCGTCCGCTCTCGCGGCGAGGTAAAAGTCCACGATCGCGTGCACCGGCGCGTTGGGCACGGACGCGACCCCCTGCGACACGAGCAGCGCGAGATCCTCCCGTCCTTCGCACTCGCCCGCGTATATCTCCGTGAATCGGTGCTTCAACGCCGCCGGGAGGTCGCGCTTCCCGACATCCGTCGCGGGGTTCATCGCGCCGAAGATTCGAAACCGCGGGTGCCGTGGGACCGCGGCGCCGTCGCCGCGCTCGGAGAGCACCACGCTCCCTCGCGCGGACTCTAACACGCCGCCGAGGCGCTCTAATGTCTCCGCGGGGGCGAGGTTGATTTCGTCCAGCAGAATCCACGCGCCGTCTCGCAGCGCCGCGACGAGGGCGCCCTCGACGAACGCGAACACGGGGCCGCCGCCGCCGCCGCCGCACGCGCGCTCCGCGGTGGAGAGGTCGCGTTCGAACTGCTTCCACGCGTGCACGAGCGCGTCGGACAGCGCGCGGCGGCGTTTCTTCCCGGGTCCGGGTGGCGGCGGCGGCGGCGGCGGCGTCGTTTCTTCCGTCGTCGTCGTCGTCCTCTCCGGCTCTTTCGCCTCTTTCGACGTTTTCCCTCCTCCCCCCCGCGTCTTGCGCTTGCTCTTCCCTCTCCCCCCTGGGCCCTTCGCTGCTGCGGTCTTCTCGTCCGCCTCCGCGATGACCGCCTCCGCTTCCGCCTCCGCGATGACCGCCGCGGTGGACGCGACGCGCTCCTCCTCCGCCTCGGACGCGAGCTTCGCGACTCGCTCCACCCCCGCGCGAAACGCGTGCAGCAGATGCGTCCACTTCCTTCGCTCGGCGTACCGCTCGACGCGCGTCATAAACTCTCGGTTCGCCACCGACGGAAACGTCTCCTCGAACACCACTCGGAACCGCGGCAGGAGCGGCAGGCACAGGTGCCGCGCGCCCGCGGGTCGGAACCCGCCGAGGAAGTCCGCGGACTCGGACTGGTTCGACAGGTTCACGACGCACAGCTGTGCGCCGACGACGCGCGCCAGCTGTTGGACGAGCGCGGTTTTCCCGGTGCCGGTTTCGCCGACGAGTAACACCGGTTCGGTCACCGCTACGGCGGCGGCGACGCGCTCTAGGAGTCGCATCGCGTGCCCGGTCCTCGCCCATCCGCCGGTAGTACCTCCTCCCTGTCCGCTTCCTAACGCCGCGCACGCGGCCGTTTCCGCGGGAAGAATCGCGCGGCCGACGGCGACGGAGCCCGTCCCGGGGACGAGCGACGGCTTGCGGAGCGCGTCCGTGTTCTCCGCGGCGGTCGCGTTGAGGTCCCAGCACGCCGCGATGGCCTCGATGACCCTCCGCCTCCCGGGCCCGGACGGCAGCATCCCGGCGAGGACGTCCACGGCTTCTTCGTACGCCGCCAACTTGACTTTCGGCGGCAGCGCGTCGCGCGCGGACTTGCCTTCGCGCAGCAGCGACAGCTCGCTCTGACGCGTGCGCTCGAGTCGCCTCGCCCATCGAAGGAGGTCGCGGAGCGTGAACGGCCTGCCCGCGTGCGCGCGGACGTCGCCGACGTTTCCGACGTCGACGCCCTGGACGAGCGAGGGCGGCCGCGCGGTCGCGGTCGCGGTCGCGGCGTCGTCTTCCTCCATCGCGTCCTCGTCGGCGGCGGCGTCGCCTCCCGGCGCCGCCGCGCCCCCCCCCTGCCCGCACATCCTCTGCGCGACGTTCAACGTCCGGAGCATCCCGTGCGCGAGCGGCGTCAGCTTCGGATGCATCCCGCGCAGAATCTCCATCGGCTCGTCGCCCCGCGGCGGCTCCAGCGCGACGCGCGACCACAACCCCGCGAGCGGATCCGCGCGCGCGTTCGCCGCGGCGCCCCCGCCGGCTCTGCCGCCGCCCGTCGTCGTCGTCCCGAACAACTGAAACCCGCCCGCGGCGACGACGCTCTCGCCTCGTCCCGGGATGTAAAGCCGCCGCTCCTCGAGCAGCGGCACGAGCGCGGCGAGCACCTCGAACGGCGCGAGGTCGACGTCTTCGATGACGACCCAGGTCCCGTCCGCGACGGCGCGCGTCAACGCGCCGGGCCGCCATTCAAACTCCCCGGGCGCCGCGCCCACGACGTAGGACCCCAACAGCGACTTGCTGTCCGTCTGCGCGTCCAGGTGCAGCGTCACGAAGTCGTCGTTCCCCGTCAGGCGCGCCACCTCCTCCAGCGTCGCGGACTTGCCGACGCCCGCGGGGCCTTCCAGGAGGAGCGGTTTCCCGCGGCAGAGCGCGAGCGCGACGGCTTCGAGGTTTTTCCTCGCGCCGCGCGTGCGCACCATCGGGGGCCCTCGCGCTGACCCCCCTCGCGCTCGCCCGCTGCTCTCCCCGGGGCGATCGCGGTCGCGGTCGCGGTCGCGCGTCTCGATCTCCACGCCGCCGATGCGCACGTGCCCCGGCGCCGCGGGGAGGTCCCACCCCGTCGGCGGCGCCTCCGCGAACGCCGCGAATGATGAATCCATCTCCATTCGTCCGCCGCCTCCTGGGCGCGGGCCCGGGTTCAAGTACGCGCCCGCGCGCTCGAGCGCGATGGCCGTCTCCTCCTCCTCCCACCGCTCCGTGAACGCGTGTCGCTCATCCGCGTCGATCGCTTGCCGCGCGCGCAGCGTCGCGGCGACGTCGTCGGGGAGATGCAGCGTCCGCGCCAGCACCATTGCCGCGGTCCAGCGAATCTCCGCGTCCCACCCCGCGTCTCGACGAAGGAGCCGCGCCAGCGGCGCGCAGTCCCACCGCAGGGCCGCGTTCGCGTCGCCGCCGCCGTCGTCGCCGCCCCCGTCCGCGTCGTCGGCGGACTGGCGCGTCGTCGTGGACGGCGACTCCATCAGCGCGTCGCTCAGGGCGCGGAGGAGGCGGACGCATCCGCGCACGACGACGAGCGCGTGCTCGCGCGGCATCGTCGTCGACGCCGCCGCGCCGGCGCCGGCGCCGGTCGCGCGCACGACGCGCGCGAACGGCGGCGGCGTGACGCGCAGGTACGCCATCGCGATCGGCCGCGCGTGCGGCATGAGCTCGAGGAGCATCCCGAGCGCGGCGCACGCGCGCTCGTGCGCGGTCGCGGCGGCGTCGTCGTCGCCGCCCTCCGATCCGCCGCCGCCGTCATTCTTCGTCTTCGTCGTCGTCGTCGTCGCGCGCGCGCGCGACGCGTCGAGGCCGTGCGCCAGCGCGTGCAGCGCGACGGGCCGCAGGCAGCCGCCCGCGGCGACCGCGTACGTCGGATCTAACAGCAGCGACCCCGCGGCCGCGAGCAAGGCGTCCTCCTTGACGCCGCGCTTCAGATGCCATCGCGTCGCGGCGTCGTGGTCGTCGTCGTCGGCGGCGCGTTTCTTCCCTCGCCGCGCGTTCGACGGCGGCTTCCCGCGCGCGAAGACCGCATCGCACGCCCGCGACGACCCCGGCGCGTCCGGGCATCGCTCCGCGAGCCTCTCCAGGCCGCGTCGAAGCGTCTCGGCGAGGCCCATCCTCCGAAGGATCGACGACGCGCGGACGCCCTATGCGTCTCCGGGCGGCGGAGACGGCACTCCCGACAGGCCGCCGCGGTCGGTTGTCATCAGTGCCGTCGTTGAGTTGCCAGCTGTGAACGCCCTACTCCCCCCCGCGCGCGCCTCTCCGCCCCGCTCGTCATGATCATCGAAGAGACGTCGCCGTCGCCGTCGCCGTCGCCGAGCGTCAATGAGGCCGCGACGACGCTGACGCGCATGGAGCACGACGCGCCGCCCGCGCCCGTGAGCAAGAGCCCGAGCCCCGAGCGCCGGCCCGTCGCGGAGCAACGCGACGAGGGGCTTTTCAAACGCGCCGCGGAGTGGGCGTCGAAGCAGGAGGACAGGGACGCCGCGGTCAGACGCCGACGCGAGGCGGTCGCGAGCTTCGAGGCGAATGGAGGAATGACGTGGTTCCCGGATCTCGAAGTCGGCGGCGGCGGCGGCGACGACGACTACGACGACGGCTTCACGTCGACGGACGACGACGACGACGACGACGACGACGACGACGCGCCCTTCGGCTTTCTCGACGGACCCGAGCGACGACGCGCCGCGTTCTGGGCGAAGAAGCGCGCGACGAGCGCGAAGAAGGAGAGGGACGGCGTCCAGGACGCGTACAAGACCTCGCGCGTCGCCGCGGCGCGCGCTGTGACGTTCCCGAGCCCGGTGGAGCAGGTGGAGAGGATCGAGTCGCGTGAGTCGCCGAAGAAAGAGGAGGACGTCGACGACGTGCCCGAGTCGCCGACGAAATTCGACTTCGACATGCCCGAGTCGCCGACGAAATTCGACTTCGACATGCCCGAGTCGCCGAAGAAGGTCGAGCCGCCGCCCGACGTCTTCGCGTTCGCGGACGTGACGCCGACGCAGGAGATCCCGGACGAGGACGACGTCGCGGACGACGCGCGGTCGCGCGGCGTCGAGTCGCGTCTGATGAAAAACGTGACTCAAAGGAAGCGCGCGTCGCCGTCGAGCTACGACCCGAACGCGTGGGCCGACGAGGTGCGGCCGTCGCGCGAGCCGGGGATCCTGCATAGGCGGGCGAAGAAGACGGCGAAGAAGACGCAGATGATTCAGGAGAAGCGGACGAAGACGTCGGCGAAGTCGCCCGGCGCCGCCGCCGCGACCGACAAACATCGGCAACCGCTGATGGATGTGCTGCGGGACAACCTCCTCGACGCGCCGGCACCCCGGCTGCGTGTTCGCGCTTCGGCGTGCACGACGCCGCCGCCGAAATCTGCGCCCGCGCGTTCTCCTCCGCGCGTCGCGGCGGCGGCGGCCGTCGCTTCCCTGCGCACGACGGCCGCGTCGCCCGACGAGTCCTCGAAGGTACACACGCTGCAGAGCATCACGCGCGCGTTCGCGTCGACGGTGGAGCGCCTGGATGAATTACGCGAGAGCAACGTCATCGATTCTGATGAGTTCGAAGCGATGAAGACGACCGCGATGGCGTGGTGGACCAGGATGGTAGAGTCGTCGGAGTCGGAGTGAGAGAGAGGAGATGGACGCGGATGAAGGACGACGCGAACGAAAAACGACGGACGCGACGCGAGAACGACGCAGCGCGGCGACGACGACGATGATGATGTGTTATGAACTACGTATGTGCGTGCGTGCGCTAAGAACTACTGCTGCTATCGCTGTCGCTCGCCGAGTCCTCGCGGCGACTCCTCTTCGCCTTCTTGCGCTTCTTCTTCGAGTCCTTCTTGTGCTTCTTCTTGGAGTCCTTCTTGTGCTTCTTGGAATCCTTCTTGTGTTTTTTGCTCGAAGATTTTTTCCCCTCGAGATCCTCCGTCGCCGCGCGCTTCCCGCCGCTTCTCCTCGGCGCGCGCGCGTCGTCGTCGTCCTCTACTGGTACCGGCTGCGGCGTCGGCGCGTCGCGCGCGGCGGCGAGTACTTCCTCGTACGTCGTGTACCGCCGCGGCGCGTCGAGCTTCGTCGCTCGCGCGCTTTCCTCTTCCCGCCTCCGCTCGGCTTTTTCGAGCCGCTCGCGCGCTCGCGCCTCCTCCTCCTCTCTCGCGCGCGCCTCGCGCTCCTCGCGCTCAAACTCCTCCTCCGCCTCGAAGATCGCTTTGAACAGATCCATCGGGCGCTCCACGAACGGCGGCGGCGGCGGTGGGACCTCCACGACGACGTTCGCTCCGGGCGGCAGCGGCAGCGGCGGCGGCGGCGGCGGCGGCGGCGGCATCGAGCCGGACGACGACGCGTTCGCCCCCGGCGGCGGCGGCGGCGGCGCGGTCCCCGGCTTGGCCCCCCACGCGCCGGTGCTGAACGCTCGAACGCCGCCCGCACTCTTCGGCAGCGGAGGCGGCGGGACGAGCCCCGCGCCGACGGGCGGAGGAGGGACGAGCCCCGCGCCGACGGGCGGCGGCGGGACGAGCCCCGCGCCCGCCGGCGGCGGCGGCGGCGGCGACGGCGGCGCTTTCGCGACGGCGGCGGCGGCCTCTCCCGATGTCGGCGGCGGCGGCGGCGGCGCCGCGTTCAAAAACTTCGGCGCCGCGTCGTTCTCGGCCGCGATCGTGTCCGTGAGGACGATGCTGTCCGTCTTAAACTTCACCTCCGTCCCCGGCTTCGCCATGCCGTCGAACGGATCGTTCACGCCGAAACGTTTACACAGCAACGACTCCGGGGCCCAGTCCTCCGTCGTTCGCGTCGGGCGAATCGGCGCGAGTTTCGCTCGCTCTTCCTTCTCTCGCTCCTCCTTCGCGTCCAACACCGTCCCGCCGCTGACGAAGTTGGACATCATCCGTAACCCGGGCTTCAACGCCTTCGAGCCGTGCCCCATGTCTTGCGCTGTCCCGGACGTGAACGTGTTGGATAACGTCTCTTGTATCCGCGTCCGGTCCCCCGCGGCGATCTTCTTCACTTCGATCGTGTTCGGCTCCTTCGGTCGCGCCGGCCCCGGCGCCGCTTCGTCGTCCGGGACGAAACCCGGCGGCGGCGCGGTGGATAACGGCCGATGAGCGTCCGTTTCCGATGTCTTACGACTCGGCAGCGGCGTCTCCCCGAGCATCTTACTCCGGTCTTCCGCGTCCAGCGGGCGCGACCGCGGCGGCGCGACGGCGTCGACGCCGACGCCCCATTCGCTCACGCCCTCGGCGCCGTCGGTGACCTCTCGCTTGCTCTCCGCGAGCTTATGCGCGTAGTACTTCACGTCGTCGCCGAGCCCGAACAGAAAGTCAAACTTCGGGTCGTGCTTCTGCCGTTCCTTCGCCATCGCCTCGAACGCGGGCCCGTTCTTCGCGATGAACCGCGCCGTCGTGTCGATAAACTTCTTCCGCGCGTCGTCCGCGGGCGGCGGAGGCGGCGGCGACCTCGGGGGGAGCGCCGGTTGGGGTTGGCTCGGAGTCAACCGCTGACCCGGCACCGGCGGCGGCGCGCTCCCGGGCGGGAACCGGTGGAACGGCTTGAACGTCCGAGGCACGGTCGGGGGAGGGTACCACTTCGCGGGCGCGAGCGTGTGCGACGAGAGCGCGAACCCGCGCACGAGAACCGTCGCGCGAGACACGACGCGGTCGCGGTCGCGGTCGCGGTCGCGATCGCGATCTCGATCTCGGTCGCGTCCCCTCTCCGATCCGTCGTCCCCTCTCCGATCCGTCGTCCCGAGCAGCAGCCGCCGCGCCTCGCCCCGCCGCCCCTCCCCCGCTGGCGCTCGCCCGAGCAACCCCAAGGGCGCGCCGCCGGTTCGAAGCCCGCCGTTTCCGCCCGCGCCGTCCGGGAACCGCGCGCGCTCGTCGTCGTCGCTGTCCTCGTCGGAGACGACTTCGTACGCGTGTCCGATGACGTCGCCGCCGATCGTCTTACTCCGGTACACGTCCTCGTCCGGGTCGTCGCCTTCGAACACGCCGACGCCGAACGCCTCGCCGCGCGAGGGCTTGACGTCGCCGAGACCGCGCGGGTCTCTCGCCGCGTTTTTCCTGCGAATCTCCGCGACTTTGCGAAACTCCTCCGCGCCCTCGAACGGGTCGTAACCGACGCCGTGGACGTTCAACTTCGGGTGGAGGACGTAGGCGGGCGCGTCGTCCGCGAGCGCAGTTGGGAGCGCGCCCCACTTCCGCCGCCGCCGCGCCCGCGACGGATCGCGTCCGTCGTCGTCGTCGTCGGCGTGGCCGTCGTCGTCGGAAGATGAACCGTCGCCGTCGCCGCGGCGCCCGATGCCCTTCCCTCTCCTCCACCCCATCAACGTCAGCAGACGCATCCCGACGGGATCGGCGATCGAGATGACGAGATCCGCGGGGACGACGCCCGGGATGATCGGGCTCCTTCCTCCTCCGCCGCCCGCGCCGGACGCGGTCGCCTCCGCGGCGGACATCGCGCGTCGCGCGTTCATCGCCGCCGTCGCGCCGAACGTGTCGTAATCCTGCCGCGCCTCCAGCGCCGTCGCCGCGAGCTCCTCGCGCTCGTCTTCGTCCATGAAGTCGAAAGCCGTGGACGTCTTCTTGGCTCCCGCGCGATCGCCCGCTGAGGACCGGAACGCGCTCGGGGCCCATCCCTCCTTGCTTCCCACGGTGTTGTAGTACCCCGCGCTGAACCCGCCGGTGAAGGCGCCGTGGAACCGCCGACGGCCTTCCGCGTCCGTCGCCTCCTGCTTGTGCACGGGGAGCGCGCGCGTCGTCGCGAGATCCTGCGTCCGCTTCCTGTGTCGATGACGCTGCTCCTCCTCGTGCTCGAGCGGGGTCCCGACGACGACGTAGTCCTCGCTGTCGCTGTCCATGGCGCGCGCCGAGGGGGGAGGAGGAGCGGCGGCGCGGAGGGGGCGGGGGGGGGAGGGCGCCGCGCGCGTCCGTCCCCGCCGCGTTCGCGCCGCGCTGAGTGACGGCGTCGTGCCCTAAAACGCGAACAGCGCTTCGTTCAGTTCGTGAATCGCGTCTCGCGCGGTCGTCGTCGTTGTTGGTTTTATTCTCGGTATCCACGACGACTGGACGCCGCGCGCGTCCACTCCCGGCCGCGCGCCGTCGGTGCATGCGACGCGAGACGCTGCTCGCGTGCGCCGTCTGGGTCGAGCTCTCGTTGCTCGCGGCGTCGCCCACGGTCGCGATTTCGCCGACGTGCATCGCGTGGAAGTGCGTCAAGCGCCTTCGTCGAGCGCTATCCAAGACGACGACGACGACGACGACGACGACGACGACGACGTGCAGCTCGACCACGACGACCATGTCCCCGACTCGCGGCGACGACGACGCGACGCCCGAGAAGAAGACGCGCGCGCCGAAGCCGCCGAAGCGGACGTCCCCTCGCAACCTCCCGCGCGAACACCTCCTCCCCAAGGAGGTCGTCGTGCGTCTCTACACGGCGCACGAGCGACACTTCATAAAGCAAGGGCAAAAATATTTCGGGAAGCGCACCGGCGGCGTCGCGTTAAACCCGACGGTGTGGGACGACCGGTGCTCGCGTCTGCTCGCCGACGCCTCTCCGCACAGGAACTTTATCGTGCGCCTGAGAGCGCACTTGCGCGCGGACGGGCACACGCTGCAGACGCCGAGGTTGTTCTTAGGCGCGTCCCAGGTAGATGGGGCCCCGTACGACCGCGTCGGCGCGGCCGTTCCTGAGGACTTCCCCCGCGTGTGTTTCTATCCGCCCACCCCTCGCTTTCGATCCCGAAGCATCGCGATGCCTTTCAACTCCACCCCGACGTCGCTTCGTGTGGACCGACCCTCAGGGTTCCACGCGACGCCGAAGGAGAACACGACGGCGATCATGCGCGACGGGTTCGACCCGCGCAAGCGACGCTCGAGCGGTAACGGCGGTACGTCGTGCATTATATCACTATTCGACCATATTATATTTCGACCAGAACAACCAGCCACCGCAACTTACCCGCCGTCGTCTCGGTCACCCCCCCCCCCCCCCTCCTTCCACCCCATCCCCCTGTCGGTCGCAGCGTGGTTCGCCGGGAGCGTGCGGTCCGCGATCGACTTCGCGTGCGGGTCGCAGTGTCGCCAGGCGTCCGCGTTGGACGTCCTCCTCGTCGCGCTGCTGCCGTGTGGGTACGTCACGACGCACCACGGGGACCCTCCGGTGGCGTTCGCGGAGCAGCCGGACCGGAGCGCGTTCATCGAGACGGCGTACGTGTTCTCGGAGGACGCCGCGCTGCCGTTGGCGCACTGGAAGAGTTGAGCCGAGCGAGCGAGCGTTTTTTCTCGGCTCGTTCTATCGTTTTAGTCATCACGAACCACGACACACGTTCCGAGAAACGCGGACGCGACCACGACACACGTCCACGCCCGCTCACGCGCGCGCACGCTCTCGCCAACCACCTCACCTCGCTCTCCCTCCCTCGAACATGTGCCCGATCAAGCCCGGCGCCGCGGTCCCGACGAAGCCCGGGGTGTACTGGCGCGACACCAGCGCCTGGGTGCGCTACGCGGACGCGTCCGCGACCAAGATACGCCTCGCGGAGGCGCAGGCGTCGCTCGCGAAGAAGGAGGCGCCCGGGAGCCCGCGCGGGCCGCTCGATAGGGCTCCGTCCCCGGCGCCCTCCCCCAGCGCGAGCTCGTCGCCGTGGCTGTGCGAGACGATCGTCGACCTGGGCGACATCGGACCGTCGTGGCTCGGCGGCGGGTCGTACCGCGTCGACCTCGCGCGCCGCGAGCAGATCTCCCCGCGCGGGTTCGTCCGGCCGCTCCTCATCGTGGATTGAAGAACCAAAAAACCAAAAAAAAAAAAAAACCGAGCCGACGACCGGAAGGCGCGAGTCCGCCCGAGTACGACCACACTGCAACGAACGATAACGCGTCGCGCGAAGAGACGCGTGTGTACCACCACCGACGAACGAGAACGCGACACGTCATCAGAACTCGACACGACACGACACGACACGACACGAGACGAGACGAGACGACGTTGTGAAAAAAAAAGGAGAAAGGAAAATACAGAACCCCCGCGGCTCCCGATCTATCTCTCGCCACCCTTCCCTCCGCCGTCCTCCTCCTCGCCGGGCTTCCTCATGATCATCGTCTTCGCGACGACCTCGTCGTTCTCCCTCGCCCGCAGCACCTCCTCTCTCTCCCGCAATCGCGCGTCGTCGTCCCTCGCGAACGCCTCGGAGATGGGCGTCCCGCCCGCGGCGGCGGCGGCGCGAACCGCCGCCGCCTCCGCCGCCGCCTCCGCCGCGCGTCTCTTCTCCACCTCTTCCTCGTCAAACTCCATCACGGGCTCCACCGCGCTGCCGACGAAGAAGAACACGTGCGCGAGCGTCTTGCGTCGCATGTCTCGCACCATGTCCACGAAACTCCGCGCGCCGTCGATCCTGTACTCCTCCATCGGGTCCAGCTGGCCGAACGCGCGGACGTTGACTGAGTTTCGAAGCACTTGCATCTCCACGAGGTGCCTCTGCCACCGCTCGTCGATGGCGCGTAACACCCACACCCGCTCCACGGACTCCAAGTCCGCGCGGTCGTAGTTCTGCGACAGGCGCGCGAACCTGTCGAGGTAGAGCGCGATCGCGGACTCGCTGAGGTACGTCCGCAGCAGCCGCGCGTTCGCCGCGTTGGGACCTACAAAGCGACGTCGGGGTGGAGTTCAAAGGCGTCAGAAGCGGAGTTGAAAGGCGTCGAGGGCGGGAATTGAAAGTGGGGTGGGCGGAGAGATGCGACGGGCAAACGCCTTAAGGATCGGCGTTCACCACGCGGACGCGGTCGTATGGGGACCAGTGTATAGAACGCACCTCGCCGGCCCTTCTCCTCGAGGCTCGCTTGTCCGCGGGAAAACTCCATGCGTCGCTCCACGCGCGCCGCCACCTCCTCCTCCCTCGCCTCCGGCTCCGTGTCCGTCACCTTCGCGGGGTTCGTCAGCGGGTTCATGTCGACGATCTCGACGCCCTGGAGCGCGGCGGTGATCACTTCTGGCCTCGCCTCCAAGCCCGGGAGCGGCGTCTGAAGCGGCATCGCGTCGCCGGCGATCAACGCCGTCTTAATCGCGTCCCCCGTCGCGCCCGGAAGATAGTGCGGAAACGCGCCCATCTCGCGTCCGCTCTCGTTCAGCCACTGATCCCGTCGCGACGCGAACACGGTCCGCAAGTCCGCGAGCGCGCCGTCGACGTCCCAGTCCTCGATCGCGCGCAGGCCGTCCACGCCCGCGCGTTCGCACGCGTCGTCGACGATCCACTCGACGTAGCGAAACAGACGCTCGCGCAACGGCTGCTGCCCTTCGAGCAACACGCGTCGTCGGACGTTATAAATCGCGTCGCGCTGCCCGTCGATGATGCGATCCGTCTCGTACGTGCTCGTGCGATGCGACGCGTGGAAGTCCTCGATGTTGGCCTGTATCGACGCGAGCTGGTTGTCCACGACGGAGGAGTACAGAGGCATGTCCTCGTCCATGCCGCTCCAGTCCCACACCGAACTCGAGGCCCACCCGGGGCAGTAGATCGCCATGAGCTCGTCCTCCATGGACAGACAGAAGATCGTGCTCCCCGGGTCGCCCTGCCTCCCGGCTCTGCCGCGCAGCTGGTTATCGATCCGCCGCGAGTCGTGCAGCGCGGTGCCGATGACTTGTAACCCGCCCTTCTCGCGCACGTGCACGGCTTCCGCGTCGCACTGTGAGGGCCATTCCATACAAAGCGATGTCGGGGTGGAGTTCATAGGCGTCAGTTGGAGTTGAAAGGCGTCGAGGTCGGGGGTTGAAAGCGAGGGACCCTGGGCGGAGAGACACGCCGAGAAAAATCCTTAAGAAACGGCGTTCACCACGCCGACGCGGTCGTATGGGGACCAGTGTATAGAACGCGCCTGGGTCTGCGCGTCCGCGAGCAGCTCGATCGCCGCGGCTCTCAGCGCGTCCACGACCGGGTTCGGCCCGCCTCTCGCGCGCTCTTGGTCTTCCGCGACCTTCTCCGCGGCGGCTTTCACCGCGCCGCCGCGCAAGATTTGCTCCGCGTGCTCAACAGCCTCGGACACGAGCGCGAAGACGCTCTCCGCGGATACCGGCAACGCGTCGTCGCTCTTCGCGGTGAAGAACGCGAGACCGACCGCGGCTTGAACGGCCGCGTCCGTGGCGTTACGCGTCTGCACGTGCGCCATGGGGTTCGGCTCGAGCGCGTCGTCCGCCTCGAGCGACCCGGAGGACAGTTTCGGGAGCAAAAGGCGCTCCAGGTAGAGACGCGCGAGCCCCGGGGGGTTGCCGCCCAAGACGATGTCGGTGCCGCGACCCGCCATGTTGGTCGCGATCGTCACCGCGTGCTCGCGCCCCGCCTGCGCCACCACCTCCGCCTCCCTCGCCGCGAGCTGCGGCCGCGCGTTCAGAAGCTTGTGCGGGACGCCCTGCACGAGCCGCCCGTCCGAGGCTCGCCACCGATACTCGGACAACAGAGACGATAAATACTCCGAGTGCTCCACCGACGTCGTCCCCACGAGCACCGGCCGCCCCTCCCAGTGACACGACACGACAAGGTCCGCGACCGCGTTCCACCGCGCCGCCGCGGTTCGAAACATCGCGTGCGGCTTATCCACCCGCTTGCTCGGCCGGTGCGTCGGGACCGTGATCACGTTTAACCCGTACGTCGTGTAGAGCTCCTCCGCCTCCGTGGACGCGGTGCCCGTCATCCCGGACAGCTTCTCGTACAGCTTGAACAGGCACTGGTACGATATCGACGCCACGGTCGTGTTCTCGCGCTTGATCTCCACGCCCTCCTTCGCCTCGACCGCCTGGTGAATGTTATCGTTCCACCGCCGGTTCGCCTGCACGCGCCCCGTGCTCTCGTCCACGATCATCACCTGCCCTTCCCGTACGATGTACTGCACGTCTCTCAGGTACAACGCCTTGGCCTTCACCGCGAGTAAAACGTACCGCCCCCACGGGTCGTACGTGTCCCACACGTCCTCCACCCCCAGAAGCTGCTCCGCGACCATCATCCCGCGCTCGGTGAGGTCCGCGGTCTTCTGCTTGCGGTCCACGGTGTAGTCCAGCCCCTCTCGCATCTGCGCCGCGACGCCCGACGCGACGACGTACTTTCGCATCTCGTCGTCCCCCTCCGTCGCCGGCCCGGTGATGAGCAGCGGGTTCCTCCCTTCGTCGATGAGCACGCTGTCCACCTCGTCCACGATCGCGAAGTTGACCCGTCGTCGCATCACGAGCTCGCTCGCTTCGGTCGCCATGTTATCGCGGAGGTAATCGAAGCCGATCTCCTGATTCGTGACGTACGTGATGTCCGCGTCGTACGCGTCCCGCCTCTCCTCCGCGTCCATGTCCTGCTGTATCACGCCCACCCTCAGACCCAGCGCTTTGTGCACGCGCCCCATCCACTCCGCGTCTCTCCGCGCGAGGTAGTCGTTCACGGTGACGACGTGCACGCCCTCGCCCGTCAGCGCGTTGAGGTAGGCGGGGAGCGTCGAGGTTAACGTTTTTCCCTCCCCGGTGGCCATCTCGCAGACGCATCCGTCGTGGAGCAGCGCGCCGCCGACGAGCTGGACGTCGAAGTGCCGCATGTCGAGCTCGCGTCGCGCCGCCTCGCGGACGACCGCGAACGCCTCGACGAGGATGTCGTCCAGGGTTTCGGACGGGGGCGCGCCGTCGGGTCCCTTCGGGGAGATCCGTCGCTTGAACTCGATCGTCTTGGCTCGCAGCGCCTCGCCGCTCAGCGCTTTCATCTCCGCCTCGAGCGCGTTCACCGGGACGACGACGTCGCGGACCTTCTCGCTCATGATGCGCGACGCGCCCGTGGGGATCGCCGCCGCGACGTCGCCCGCGAACTTGACGGGGTTCTTCAGGAGGTCCGCGACGGACGGCGCGGAGCGGCTGCGATTCGACGCGAACGCGGCGGCGACGTCGCGCTCGGAGGCGGCGGCGCGCTCGGAGGCGGAGGCGGACGACGGGTCGTCGTCCGCGTCGACGCTGCTGAGGACGTCGTCGTCGTCGTGGTACACCGGGGTTCGGCCGCCGCCGGCGGACGCGGACGCGACGGCGCGCGATCGGCGGCGAGCGAACGTCGTCGTCGTCGTCGTCGTCGTCGTCGTCGTCGTCGTCGCGGACGCCAATCTCGACCTCGCCGCCGCGCGCGCGGGCGCCGCCGACGTCGCGGGCGCTCCGCGACGGGGGGTGACCGTCGGCATCGCCCTCGGCGTCGCCATCGCGCGTGAAGCCGCCATCAGGCACCGGCGCGCTCGTCTCTGTCGTCGCTCGACGGTGGTTGTCGCACCTCCGCTGGCGCTTCAAAAAAAACTCGCTCATCAGGCCTCGGACTAAACTGAGCGGAAGAAAGCGGAAATCTGCCGTTCAGAAGCCGCTCTCCCGATCGACCCTCGGACTAAACCGAGCGGAAGTTTAGGGTGGGGCCGACCGACCGCGACGACGACGTGTCGCCGAAGATCTCCCTCTCGCGAGCGATAAGAGCCAGAGATCGATCGCGCCGGCGGCCCGCACAACGCGCACGCTCCCGCGCCAGGTCCAACGATGAGCGCCTTAGCAGCCGTCCGCGGCGCGCCCGCGGTCGCCGCCCGCGCGGCGACCGCGCCCTCCGCGTCCTCGCGCCGCGCGCCCGCGGGCCCGCGCGCGTCCCTCCCCGCGCGCCGCGCGGCGGTCGCCGGGACGCCGCTCGCCATGATCTCTCGCGGCGCGGCGTCGAGACGCGCGGCGAGCGGGTCCCGCCGCCGCGTCCTCACGCGCGCGGACGCGGTCCCCGAGAGCGAGGGCGCGGGCTCCATGTTCGAGTCGCAGTTCAAGAAGGTGGCGAACGACAGCGTGATGATCGACCCCGTCGTCGGCGCCAAGCGCTTCAGCAACTACTTCTGGGCCGGCGTCGTCTCCATCGGCGCGACGGGGTTCCTCATCACCGGCGCGTCGTCGTACATCGAGCACAACCTGCTCTTCTTCCTGGACGCGAGCGAGATCAAGTTCTTTCCGCAAGGGCTCGTCATGAGCTTCTACGGCGTCGCCGGCTCGCTGCTCGCGACGTACTTGTGGCTCACGATCAACTGGGACGTCGGCGCGGGGTACAACGAGTTCAACAAGGAAGAAGGCATCATGCGCATCTTTCGCTACGGCTTCCCCGGGAACAACCGGAGGATCAACCTCGTGTCGTCGCTCGCGGACGTCCAGGCTGTGCGCGTGGAGATATCCGACGGCGTGAACCCGAGACGGGTGGTGTACGTCCGGTGCAAGGGGAAGAGCGACATTCCGCTGACGAGGATCGGGCAGCCGCTCACGCTCGCTGAGGTGGAGAAGCAAGCCGCGGACCTCGCGAAATTTTTAGGCGTCCCGATCGAGGGGCTCTGAGCGAGCCGTCGCGGACGGGACGACGGACGGACGGTCGGACGGATGATTTTTTACAGCGCAAGCGCGTCGGAAGAGATAATACTAGTATATACAAGAACACGTCATAAATACACCACCACGGAAGTACTTCCATCCTCCTCGCCCGTCGACGTTTCTTCACTCCGCGAGACTCGTGATCATCGCCGCCCCGCGCAGGACCCAATGATCGCTCGGCGCGTCCGACGGCACGTCCATGAACATCACGAAATTCGTCGAGTGCCCCGTCGTCGCGAGCTCGCCCCTGCGCTCCTGCGTCCGGTACACCGGGCACCGATACGTGTTGGCCGCGGCGGCGTTCTCTCCCTCGGCGGCCGCGTCGGCGTCCGCGTCCGCGTCGGCGCCGGCGCGTCGCCGCCGCGGCCGCAGCCAAAACACGGGCGCGTTCGCGAAGAGAACCTTCGGCGCCGCCTCCCTGAGAACGCGCCGCTCGACGTCCCAGTCGCACCCTTCCAAGAAGAGCCCGCGGACGTACACGCCCTCCTCCGGCGCGGCGTCGTCGTACGCGTGAGGGTCCATCCCGAGCGGGGCGAACTGAAACGACACCTCGTCGATCGGCGCGCGCGTCGCCCGCGCGAAATTTTGCAACGCGGCGGTGAGAAACGAGTGCACGAAGAAGAAGCCGCTCATCCAATGCACCGCGGGCGGGCCGCGCTCGCTCCATCTCTGGAACGTCTCCACGCGCGCGCGCAGGTCCGCGAGGTACGACGCCGCGGGCTTCAGCGACGGGTAAGACACGTGGCGCCAGGTGATTGGCACGGCGTTGACGCGCAGCGCCTCGCACGCCGCGTCGTTGTCGCTGGACATGATCGCCTGACCTTTGATCGCGGCCGCGATCGCGGTCAACGAGCTCCGAATGACGTCCAAGAGTCGGTTGAAGCGCGTCATCTCTTGGGTCAACACCGCGTTCATGGACTGCTCGTACGTCGCCGGCCACCGACGGCGCGCGGCGTCGACGTCGAAGTCGTCGGGGAGCGACTCGAGGAACTCGTGAACGACCGCGGAGACGTTATTTTGGCTCTTCCCGGCGCCGCCGCCGCCGCCGCCCTCGCCCTTCCCGCCCTTCCCGCCACCGCTCCGCGTCATCAACAGCAGCGACGATAGCATCACGCCCGTGTCCGCGTTATCTTTCGTGATATCCGCGTTCGGGTGCATCCCGAACGCTTCCGGCGAGGGCAGCGCGGGCAACGACCGCACGTACTCCGTCATCGTCTCCATGGACGGCGAGACGCACGGCAGGACGTACAGACCGCTCTCCGTGAGCGCGTACTCCCCCGGGGGTTTCTCCACGATGTCCTCGCAGTAGCACTTGGACAACAGCGCGTTCAGAAGCACGCGGTCTTTGTCGTCCGTGACGCGCCCGCCGTAGTTGCACTCGCCCGTGGCGTATCGCAACGCGTCTAGGGGGAGGCTATCGTTCTCGTCCACGAACGCGCGCAGTTGCCGCGCGGAAATGCGCAAGTCGCCGTCGTCGAACCCGTACGGGATGTTCCATCCCAACGGCCCGAACTTCCTGCGCTCCTGGACGACGGCGTGGAAGAAGCACAGACCGAACAGGAGCGCTTTGAACGGCTTCGGTTTCGAGCATCCGTCGAAAAAGTCCAAGTTGCCGATGGGCTCCGCGCGCAGCGTCTGAAGCATGTTCGCCCTGACGCCTTTCGGGGGCTCGTTCGTCATCTTCACCGAGTTTTGAAGGATGTTCACCGGGAAGTCTTTCGACGGATACGCCGTCATCCACAGCCGGAAATCCGCGTGCGCGCGACAGCTGGCGTCGTCCGCGTCGCTCACCAACTCTTCGACGATGGTATCCAACGCCGGCATCCACGACGGCGCGAGGTGGCAGTTCTGCAACACGACCCAACTCCCCGCCTCCTTCCCCTCGCGTATCATCGCCGCCGCTTTCGGGCCCTGGCCTTGCCCGAGCGATATGTAGGAGATGCGATCGGACATCCCGCGCTCGTCCGCGAACTGAAGCAGACCCGCCATGGGGTCAGACCCCGGGGAGAGGACGAACACGAGCGGCGTCGTCGACGCGCTGTCGTCGTAGCAGCTCTCCAAACGAAACGCTGGCGGATGCGCGTACCTCTCCCCGAGGTGCCGCCGCACGAAATCCCTGACCGCGGGGACGAGCTTATCCGGGCGAACGCAGCGCACGAGGAGAAGCTTCTGGAACGTCGTGAGCGCGTCCTGGAACGGCGACGGGAACGCCGACGCGTGCGGCGCGTCGTCGTCGTACACCGCGCGCCACGCCTTCGGGTCGTCGGAGACGGACGCGGCGACGCCTTCAAACGCGGGGAGCTTCGAGACGCGCGACAGCTCGCTCCGGCACTTTTGCGTGATCCACGACGTGTCCTCTTCGGAGACGTCGTCGTCGTTCAGTTTCGCGCTGCTGGTACCGCAGGCATCCTCGCCCGCGCCGCCGCCTATGCCGCCGGTGAGCAAGAAACTCCACTCCTCGGCGTCGATCTCCCCTCGCGCGCGTAACACCTCGACGCACAGCGAAAACGCGAACAACAGCTTGTCCTTCTCGAACAGCGACCGGCACACGTTCCGGTACAGCGCGAAAAGGAAGTGGGTCTCGATGTGCTCGAGCCTGGTGCGCACGTCCTCGGAAGCGGTCGCGGCGGCGATGGACGCGATGAACAGCCCGATGAACCACCCCAACGAGTACTGATACATCGGCTCGACGTTGGCGAGTTCGCTGATGGCGAAAAACAGCACCGCGGAGTACTCTCCCGCGGGTTTGTAGCTCCCTCTCGCGGCGTCGATCTCGCGCTCGGTCTCGTCCGCGATCGTCTGCGCGGTCGCGATCTCGTTCGAGACCGCCTTCGCGTCCGAGATGGCCTTGATCGCGGTCTCGTCTTCTAAGATGTTCCCTCGCGACGACGACAAGACTTGAAGGATTTTGTCCTCGATTTCTTTTAGCCGTCGCTTGTTCCCCGCGGATCGCATCACGAGGTCGTTCTTCGCGGTCTCGAGGTCCGGCCTCTCTTTCGCGACGACGACGCCCAAGAGCTGGTCCCCGAGACCTTCCGGCGTGAGCGTGAAATTCAGAAGCGTCACCTTCACCGCGGTCTCCGGCAAGTAATGCGGGTTCCGTAACTTGGACGTGACGTAAAATCGAAAATCCGCGGAGTACTCGACGACGGCGTCGCCCAAGCGCATGCACTCCACCCCGGCTTGTTTAAACACCTGCTTAAGAAGCAACGGCTCCAAGAGCGGGTCCAGCTCCTCCCCGACGTTCTCAAGAAGCACGGGCAGCCCGAACGTGATCGCGTTCTCTAACGTCCGGACGTACCCACCGTCGTTCGGCGAGAGCTTGATGACCTGCAGCGTGTTCCCGCGTTCTTTCCGCTTGATCCACGCGTTGGCCTGCTGCCGCGGGTCGATCATCAGCGGCCACCGCCGCGCGTTATCGACGATGATCCCGTTGTCCACGCTGAACGAGTCGTTCGGCAGCCCCGCGATGTGCCACTCGCGTATCTTCACCGGATCCCCGAGCACGCCCGCGAGCGAGAAGGACGGCGACCGCGGGATGTTCTCCCGCGCGCACGCGTCGACCCACCGCGACGTCATCTCGTCGCGATACGTCCCCGTGAACGCGCCGAGGTAGGATATGACCCCCGCGCAGACGAGGACGTCGCCGGTGAGGCGCGCGTATCGCTCCCCCAACCGCGTCGCTTCCTTCGTCCACCGAGCGTTCTCGCCGCCGAGCCCCGCGATGAGCTTTTCCGCGCGCTCGAGCTTGACGGTGCACAGGTCGACGTCGTCCGAGAGTTGGTTCTTCTTCTTCGTGTTTTGCTCCAGCTCGCGCTCCATGCCCTCGAGCTTGTCCACGAGCTCGCGCAGTTCCGCTTGCGTCTCTCTCAGACCGGTCATCAAGACGTCGTACTCGCCCTGCGCCTCCGCGAGCGCTTCTTGCTTCGGCTTGACGAGCCTCGATACTTTCTCGTACTCGTCCATGGCGCACACCCACTTGCACAAGCCCTCCGCCGCCGCGGAAGCGTTCGCGGCCTTCTCGGGGGTGAAGTCCTCGTTCGAGGTGTACTTCTCGCGAATGCGCGCGATGACCTTCGTCGGGATGTTGTCCTTGTCGTAGTTCTTCAGCGTCTCGAGGAAATTCTTGTCGTTCAGGAGCCCCAACGACGGCTTCCAGTAGTCCACGATCTCTCGGTTGTCGCCGTCCTTCGACCGGTTCGGTTTCACCTCGAGCACGACGCAGACGGCCTCCATGACGAGCTTGATCGCGGCCGGGGGGTTCTTCAGACCTTTCACGTAGTTGATGTCCGCCGGTTTCAACGTATCCAGCGCCGCGATCGCGGAATTGAGTATGGGCATGGCCTTCTCCAGCATGCCCTCGCACTCGTCTTTCACCGCTTTCGCTTTCGCGGCGCCGTCGGCGGCGACGGCTTCCGCCTCCTTGGCGGCTCGCGTCTTTGGCTCGACGACCTCGACTTTTTCTTTCGCGATCTGCGTCATCAAGATCTCGACCTCGCCCACGGTCTTGATGAGCTCCGGTTTCAGCGCGTTCAGCTCCGTTTGCATCGTCGCGACTTGCGTCGACGCGGAGGCTATCTTTTGTAACCCAATCTCGTACCGCGACTTGGCGTTTGAAATCTCCGCGCGCTTCGCGCGTAAGAGCGCGTCGAACGACGTCAGAAGCTCCAAGTACGACGTCGGCGTGACGTAGTTGTGCCTTCCCTCCTCGCGCAAAAACCTCCCGGACGCCTCCGCGACGTCGCCGTGGAACTGTTTACACACTCGCACGAGCGACCGTCGGACGTCGTCGTCCAAATCGTCGACGTCGCCGACAAACTTTTTCGCCACCGCCTCGAGCGCGTCCACGGGCCACGGCCTAAACCAGTCGATCGTGCAGCAGTTCACGAGGCTCGGGAACTGCTTCAGACGCTCCCTGAACGCTTCCCCGATCGGGGACGTGCAGAAGCACACGTGCGTGAAGTCCTTGCACCGCCGCGTGAAGAACCCCCAGAGCTCGAGCGGGGATTCAAACCCGGCGGCGTTCCCCGCGGGTCTTATGGTTTCGATCAACGCGGCGCGCTCGTCCGGGGTGAACATGCACGGCACCTCCCCGGCGTTCAGAAGGTTGTTCACGTCCTCCACGAACGCCTCGGTCTTTATCTGCGCGTCCGAGAGGAGGAAGACGACGTGCTCGCCCGCGCCGCCGGAGGCTCGGAGCATCTTTTTCAAGTCTTCCCTCCACTCCGCGACGCCGTACGTTTTCGAGATCTCCACGCGCTCCAGTCGCATACCGCACACGTGCGCGGACAGACGCGTGAGCGACTGCCTCCCGGAACCGCCGACGCCGACGAGGAGCAACGACCCGCCGGGCTGCCCCAACACGCGCGTGATCCTCGACACGTGCTCGGCGGTGTACAGAAACATCGCGAGGTTCATCGGCGACGTCGACGCCGCGTTGTGCGAGTCGAGGTACCGCTCCAGGGTCTTCACGAGCGCGTCCACGTCCGTGATCTCCGCGTACGCGCGGCGACGACGAGAAGACGCGACGACGATCGCGTCGTCGTCCTCGACGCAGCCGTCCTCGTCGCCGCTGCCGTCGTCGTCGTCGTCGTCGTCGGTCGCCGGTCCGCGCATGTAATCGCCGAAGACGCACCGTCGCATGTCGTCCGTGTCGATCGTCGTCGAGCCCGCCTCGCGCAAGCGCGACATGAGGTCGTCGAAACGCACCCCGAACGCCTCGCGCGTGACGTCTTTCACCCTCGATAGCAGCCACGCCACGTCGTCGTCGTCCGCGAGCCGGTCGCCGAACACCCTGAACGTCTCGTGCACCCACAGTCGGCGATACAGCTGGACGCCGTCTTCGCCCCCTAGAATGGAGTTGAAAGGGTGGAGTTGAAAGTCGTCAGTTGGAGTTGAAAGGCATCGCGGGCGGGGATTGAAAGCGATGGGTGCGCGGAGAGATGCGCCGGGAAAAGTCCTTAAGGATCGGCGTTCACCACGCCAACGCGGTCGTATGGGAACCAGTGTGAGAAGAACGCACCTTGGTCGGTCGCGGTCGCGGTCGGGATCGACTCGCGTCGCATCAGCGTCACGCCCTGAATCACGCGCGCGAAGTCGCGCAGGTTGAACGTGTAGTGCGACTTGGCCGGCGTCGGGAGAAGCGACGCGAGGCACGACTCGTATATCGACAACGTCGCGGTCACGATCGAGGGGACCAGGTTTTTTATCGCGTCGTCGAAGCCGCCTTGATCGTGGTACCACCGCAAGATGCGCTCGAAGATCCCTCTCAACGTGCCCCCCGCGATGTCCGCGACGGCGAGGAGCGAAAAATGCCGCAGGTAGCGCTCCGTGACCGGGTGCCGTCCCCCGCCCGCGGGCGCCATGGCGGCGACGAAAGACGTCTGCACCACGCTCCTGAACGCGTTATCCCGCCCGTACCACCCGCCGTGGTCCTCGAACTGCCTTAAGAGCTCGATCGGCGGCTGCGACCCGTACGCGTCTCGAGCCGGGAGGTTCAAGTCGTCGACGAAGAAAATCGCGCGTTTCCCCGGAGGCGGCCCGTACTCGCCTCTCCGCCGCTTATCCAGCCGCAGATCCACCTGCTCCTGCGTCGCGTTCGCGGACGTGCGCGCGCTGAACCCGATCACGCTCGCCTCGTGCGTCTCCTTGTCGAGACCGCGGAGGTACCGGGAGACGTACGCGGTCTTCCCGGTGCCGGTGGGGCCGCACAGGAGCAGCGGCGCCTTCGAGCGATGATATCGGAGTGGAGTTGAAAGGCGTCAGAAGCGGAGTTGAAAGGCATCGAGGCGCGTCGGGATTGAAACCAGCGAGGGGTGATGGGCGGAGAGAATCGCCGGGAGAGAAAGTCCTCAAGGAACGGCGTTCACCACGCCGACGCGGTCGTATGGGGACCAGTGTGAGATAGAACGCGCCTTGGCGCGGCGTGTCGCGACGTCGAGGAGGTACGCGCAGCGCGCGCCGTCCGCGGTGGGGACGAGGATCGAGCCGAAGGAGGAGCCCGGGGGGATGATCTCGTCCGCGGGTTTGATCGTGGACGTCCACGGGATCCACGCGAACTTCGTCGCGTCGCGCGGGGACGCGCGCTTGAGGACGTAGTCGAACACGGTACTCCCGGTCGCGGCGGCGGCGGCGTCGTCGTCGGCGGCGGCGTCGGCGGACGCGCGGTCGCGGCGGAGGAGCGGCGGCGGGAGGTCGCACCGCAGCGTCACTCTCTTTCCTCCTCCCTCCGACTCCGAAGCAGGGGGGGTCTCGCCGTGCACGAGCGCGCGCAGGGCGTCGTCGAAGACGACCCTCCCGGCGGCGTCCGTGCACGCGCCGACGCTCCACGTGAGCGAGAAGAGGAACACCGCGTCGATGACGGGCGCGACGAGCGCGATGTCGATGAATTTCGACCCTCTCTTGACCCACTTCGACGCCCTCTCTGAGACCGGCTCTCTCGTCGCGGTCGCGGTCGCGGTCGCGTCGCCGTCGCCGTCGCCGTTCCCGTCGCCGTCGTCGTCGCCCGAGACGTCGACGTCGCCCGCGGCGTCGTCGTCGCCGTCCTCGTCCTCGCGCGCGGCGCCGATGCCGGTGAGATCCGCCAGCAGCGCCTCGGGGTCGAGGGTCCGTACGAGCGAACGTCGGGGTGGAGTTGAAAGGCGTCAGACGGAGTTGAAAGGCGTCGATGGCGGGGATTGAAACCGAGGGATGGGCGGAGAGATGCGCCGGGAGAGAAAGTCCTTAAGGAACGGCGTTCACCACGCCGACGCGGTCGTACGGGGACCAGTGTGAGATAGAACGCGCCTTAAACAGCCGGCGACACGACGCCGCGAGGTTCGCGTCCGACGCGGGGGACACCGCGCGGAGCGCGCGCTTCTTGACCGCGAGCATCGGCGGAAGCGCCCACTCGAACAGGCCCTCGACGCGCTCGATCGACTTCCGCGCGAGGCGACCGTCCATCGTGCGAAGCCACGACTTCAGCGCCGGGCGCCAACCGAGCTGCGACGGCTCGAGGTAGACCATCCCGCACCGAGACACCGTCGCCGGGGACGCGACGGCCAGGTCGGACACCTCGAAGATCATGTTCATCGCGCCGCGCATCGCGATGATCTCCGCGTTCGGCAGGCACAGCTTCTTGTTGTCGTCCAGCACCGTGTTCATGTTCTCGATCCACAGCGCGTCGACGGGGCCGTCCATGACGAGCCACTTGCGCTCGTCGGCGCGCGACGACGCGAGCTTACGAAATTGCACGGCGAGCACGCCGTCGCGCCACTCCGCGGTGATCGGGTCGCTCTCGCCGTACAGCTGACCCATCGTCACCGCCTTCGGGTTCAAGAACACGCACGTCACCGGGGTCTCGCCCGGGACGTCCGCCTCGGAGAGCGACGTGAGCGACGCCGCGAGCACGCGCAGCGCGGTCGTCTTCCCGCTGAACGGCTCGCCGACGAGCATCAAGCCGTGTCGAACGACGATCATCTCGCGAAGCTGGACGCACTTCTGAAGAAAGTACGGATGCGGCTGCGCGTTCATCGCCTCGCACGCGCGATTGAGCGCGTCGTCCAGCGCACCGTGGTCTGGCGGCGGCAGCTCCACGCCCGGGAACAGATCGCGGACGATGCCGTTGAAGAGCGGCACGTCGTGCGAGAGAAACTTACACGCGTTGACGTCGACGATGCTGCGCAGCGTGAGTTGGAACTCGTCCGCGTCCGGGTGCTTCCGCTTCAAGTTCCCGGCCGCTCGCAACACCGCGATGACCGCGCGCATGCCGTAGTCGTAGTGGTCCTGCGACGAGAGCTGCTCGCTGCACAGGCGGTACGTCGCGACGATCTTCCGGGCGCAATCTCTCGCCTGGAGGTAGCCGTCCGAGTAGAGTAAAATCTCGGAGATCAACGCGTAATCTGGAACCATCATCGCCACGGTGCGAAACAGCGCCTTGAGGTTATCCGGCAGCTCCGAGCGCCCGGCGTACCCGGGGTTCATCGTTATGAACACGTTGCAGCTCAGTCGCAGCGGAAGCTCGCTGCCTTCGAACACGAACGTCTTGACTCTGTTCTTCACCGCGATCTGTATCTCCAACACTTGCTGCGCCACGACGGAGAGCACCTCCAAGTTTATCCTGTTGAACTCGTCGAAGCACGCCCACGCGCCGCTGGACGCGAGCCCTTTGAAGAACTTCCCCATCGTGTGGTAATCCAGCGAGTCCGAGCAGTTGAACACGACGCACTGCCGCGCGAGCGCCTTGGCGAGGTCCTTCGTCGTCTCCGTCTTGCCCGTCCCCGCGGGGCCCTCGGGGGCGCCGCCCAGGTTGAGGTGGATCGCGCCCATCAGCGTCCGGTAGCACCGGTCCGTCAGCGGCGTGATCACGAGCCGCGAGGAGTTCCCGAGGTACTCGAACCCGTACTCGATCGACGCGTTCATCATCCGCGCGATGACGGTCTCGGAAGGAGGAGGGTCGCCGCCGCCGCCGCCGCCGCCGCCGCCGCCGCCGCCGCCGCCGCCGTCGCCGGCGTCGGATTCAAAGTACGTTCGCAGCTGCGACAGCCACTCGAAATCACCCTCGCTGCTCGTCCCTTTCGCCGCCATCCCGGCGACGACGTCGCGCGCGTGCACGTCCATGACGACCAGCGCGGACACGGTCTTCCGGTGCAGCGACGTCATCTCCCCTCGCACGAGGTCCACCGTCTCCGTGAGTTGCTTCGCGCGTTTCCATGCAAAAAACAGTTCATTCATCGGTCAGTTGAAAGGGGGAAGCGATCACATGTTGAAACCAAAGGGTGGGTGAAAAACGTTCGCAGAACGCACCTTCGTGCACTCGGCCGCGCACGCCGCCACCGCGCCTCTCTCCGCCGCGCCCTCCCTTCGAAGCGCGTCCGCGCACGCGTGCGTCCAGTGCGCGGCGGAGACGACGAGCACAGCTTGCCCGGGCCACCGCGTCGCCCACTCGGTCCGAATGCGCGTCGGGTAATCGACGTTCGCGCGCGAGCACTGCGACTTGGTCGCCTCGAGCATGGAAAACTCGACGCGCACGAGCCACTTCTCGACTTGCGCGCCCGCCGCGGCGGGCCTGACGTTCGTGACGAATTCCACGCGCTCGCCTTCCACGGAGCACATGCCCACGATCTCCAGGCCGTCGACCGAGCTCGCGGCGGCGCCGTCGCGAAGGAGGTCGTCGCCGCCCGCGCCGCCGCCGCCGCCGCCGCCGCGCGACTTGAACTCGACCTCGTGGATGCCTTCGAAGCACTTTTGCAAGTGCGGCTGCACGCGCGTCGGGTCCTTCGTCTCGGAGAGGATCTCGAGCATCTCGTCGTTGGAGAGGAAAAAAAAACGCGGGAACGCGACGCGTTTTACTTCGAGGTACGCCGCGAGGCCTTTTTGTATCGCGTCCAAGAGCGTGTTCGCCTCCGCGAGGTCGTCCAGACGCTGTTTGTCCTTCGCGATGTCGAGCGCGTGCGGTTTCGCCGCCGTCGCGTCTTGAATTTCGCGGAATATTTGGTCCACGGTGTTGAACTTCGAGCCCTCTTCGGGCATCTGCTTCATGATATCCTCGCTGCTGAAAATCGGCTCGAGATACTGCCACGCGCTCTGACACGACAGCCAGTTGTCGAGCATCTCTTGTAACGTCTTCAGCGTCTCCTCCCACGATGACGCGACGAGCTCGAACGGCTTGATGAACGAGCTCGCGCGCATGCTCGCGGTCTTCACGAGGTGGTCGTCGAGTAACTGCTGCACGTCGTCCACGCCGCCGACGACGTGCGTGCCCGTGTCTTTGTACGGAAACACTTTAAACGCGACGCCGTCCCAGTCGTCGCGCATCTTCCGCAGCGCCTTCTCGAGCGCGTGCTCTTTGTTCGCGACCGCGCTGATTTTGGAAACCTCGTGCGCGTTCGCGTCGGCGTCCAGACCGAGACCGAGGAGCCACCGCAGCGAGAACGACGCCGCCGCCGCGTGATCGGCGTACTCTTTCCCGACGAGCGCGAAAATCTTCTCCCAGTGCCGGTCCCGTAACACCCGATTCGACAGCTCTTGAAGGATCGGCGACGTCGTCTTAAACGCACTCGCGGTGTCCGTTATCCGAAACACGACTCGATCGTCCCTGTTCGCCTTGCCCATCCGCAGCGCCGCCGCGTCCACGCGCTCCAGCGCGTCGGCGACGTCCTCGAAAGCGATCTCCTTGATCGGCCCGTCGAACCACCCGGCGACGGAAGCCTCCAGCTCCGCCAACGTCCGCCACGTCTCCGTCTTGGCGACGCACGCGGCGTCCGTCATCGCCAAGTTCGAGAAGTCGTCCTCGCGCAGCGCGAACGTTTTCTGGTGCGCGCGGCACGTACCCGCGCGCTGCTTGAGCGCGTCGATCTCGCGTCGCTTCGTCTCGAGCTCTCGCACCGTCGCCGCCGCGTCGCTCGACGGGTCCGCGACGACGCCGCTGTCGTGGGTCGTTCCATACATAAATATGTAGTCCGTCGGTCAGTTGAAAAGGGACGCGATCAAACGTTGAACACACGGGCACGGGGTGGGTGAAAAAAAGTACAGTACAGTATACGACGCACCCGAGCACGGCGCTCAAAACTCGCAGCGCCTCCTCGTCGACGTCGTGGACGACCCCCTCCAACGCCGCGATCATCTCGTGTCGGTTGCTCTCGATGTGCTCCCGCGCGGCGTCCATCGCGTCCTCGTACGCGCGCGCGCACGCGTGCAGGTCGTCGCGCGCGACGAGGTCCTTCGTCGGCACCTTGGCGTCCGCGGACGCGAGGAGCTGAATGTCGGGGTGGAGTTGAAAGGCGTCAGGTGGAGTTGAAAGGCGTCGAGGTCGGGGATTGAAACCGAGGGATGGGCGGAGAGACGCGCCGGGCAAAGTCCTTAAGGATCGGCGTTCACAACGCCGACGGGGTCGTATGGGGACCAGTGTATAGAACGCACCTCGTAGAGGCCGTCGACGGTGACCGCGTCGTCGACGTGCGCCGCGTGCGAGGCGACGGCGTCGGCTTGCGCGCGCGCGAACTGGACGAACGCGTCGAGGCCTTCTTTGCGCCTCGCGAGCGTCTCGTTGCGGCGCTTATAGCGGGCCATCGTCGTTGTCGCTTCGCGGCGCGCGGCGTCCAGCACCGACGCCTTGATGTCGTCCACGGCGCGCTGCGTGATGGGCGATAACGCCTGTCGTAACGGTCGGGTGTCCACGTGGAGGTGTCCGATGACGCACGAGATCTTCATCTTCTCGATCGCGGCGCGCCACTCTCGCTGCTGCGCGATGTCGCGCCGGTAGCTCGTCAGCGTGTGCGCGCTCCCGGTCTCGTACGCCTCGCGGGACCACGTCGAGCCGAAATCGTGAATCGGTCGGTGCGCCTCAGGGTCGTTCCATACAAAGCGACGTCGGGGTGGAGTTGAAAGGCGTCAGTTGGAGTTGAAAGGCGTCGAGGGAGGGGATTGAAAGCGAGGGGTGGGCGGAGAGAGACGACGGCAAAAGTCCTTAAGGATCGGCGTTCACCACGCCAACGCGGTCGTATGGGGACCAGTGTATAGAACGCGCCTCAAACTGCGGGTAATTTCCCGCGCGAAGCGACGTCGCGTCGGGGCGGGCGGCGTTCGGGGGCGAGTCAGTCGGCGTTCAAAGGCATCCATCGCGGCGCGCGCGTCGGGATCGAAACCGAGGGGTGCACGAAGAGAAACGCCCGCCGGGGGGGGGAGTCCATCTTAAGGAACGGAGTCGTATGGGGACCAGCGTGAACGAACAAACAGAACGCGCCTGCGTCGCGTACGCCTCCGCGGCGTCGAAGTCGTCCCCGATGGTCGCGTCGATCGCGCGCACCGCGCCGCGGAACCGCGCGCTGTCGCGGACGATCGCGGCGGGTTCCAAACCCACGGAGACGTCTCGCGGGTCCACCCCGGGGGGGAAGAGCGAAGGGAACAAGCCGACGAAGGCGCGCGCGCGGAGTATCCGAGGCGCGGCGTTGACCGTTCGCACGACGCCGGCCACGATGTCGTCGCGAATCACGCGCGCGACGTCTTCTCTGGGAGGGTGAAACGCGATCGACGTGGGCGTGAACTTGATCGTCGTCGTGAAGACGCCTTTCGACGCCGCTTGGAACGACGACGACGACGACGACGACGACGACGCGGACGCGGACGCGGACGCGGACGCGGACGATGCCGAAACCGCCGCGCCGCCCCCGCCGCCGCCGGCGACGGGTCGCCCCGCGGCGAGCAAAGACAAGACCTCCTCCGTCGTCGTCGTCGCGCGCTCGACCAACGCCTGCGTCAACACGTGATCGACTAAACGCACGAAATCCCCGAGCCGTTTCTCCTCGTCGTTCACCCTGCGGTACGTCCGCGCGCGCGTGATTTTCCGCGCCTTGATCGCCGTCATCGACTGCGTCTTATCCGGCGCTCGACCCGGGACGTTATCCACGCCCGTGACGTCGTTCAACGTCGCGACGTCTTTCACCTCGTCGCGGCACTTCGCCGCGTGCGCGGCGACGTCCGAGCACACGCGCTCGACCGCGCGCGTGGCGCGCTTGAACAGCGCCTCGAACGCGGGTTTCGCCGTCTCGCGTCGTTGCGCGGCGGCTGCGTCGGCGAAATCTTTCAACCGCGTCGTCGCGCCCGGCGCGCAGCGGACGACGGCGACCGTCTTGATCTCGCTCGCGATCGCGCAGACGTCCATGAGCGCGGGGACGAAGGTGTCGTTCGCGTGGAATAAACGCTTCATGAGCGCGCGTTTCGTCCGCTCGAACGACGCCTTTCGAACGTTCGAGCGCCAGAAATCGAACGCCTTGCGCACGCGGTGATGCTTGAAGAACGGCAGACGCGTCAACGCGTCGAACGCGGACTTCTCCCGCGCCCACCGCGCGAGATCGATGTGTTCGGACGCCTCCCCGGACCGCACGCACACGCGCGTCACGCCGCTCGCGCTGAACGTGTAGTAGCTCTCGTGCTTCGCGCACTCTTGCCTGGACACGACGAGCAGATCGTACGGCTTGTGGTGCGACCGCCCGGGCGCGGCGCGGACGCAGTGGAAAAATTTCACCTCGCGCCCCGTCGCGTCGCGGCGTCGCGCGTAAAAGTACCGCGTCGCGTCTTCGCCCGTGCGCACGTCCTCCGCGGCGATCATCGCGTCGTCGTCGCGTTCGTGTTGTGATGATTTCGAAGACGCGAAGAGCGACGGAGGGGACGCGGTCGGCGGCGCCTCGGATTTCGGTCCGGCGGGTCTCCGCGCGGGCGACGCGTTTTCAATCTTTTTGATCTTCTTCTCCGCGGCGGCGAGACGTCGCGGCCGCGTCGGCGTCGTCGTCGGGAGCGTCGCGCCGACGTCTTCCGAGCCGAAGACGTCGCCCACGCGCGGCGACCGCGACCTCGCGATCGCGTCGTCGTCTGCGGAATAGCGGAGTCGGCGCGTCTCGTCAGTGGAATCGCGACGCGGAGGGAGCGGGGTTCGGGGACGGGGACGGGGACGGGGACGGGGACGGGGACGGGGACGGGGACGGGACGAACGACGACGTCATGAGAGCGCCGCGCCGCGCGCACCGCCGAGCGCGGGGCGCCATCGTCGGCTCGCGCCGTCGAGCGCGAGCGCGCGACGCGGGCCCGCGCCCGCGATCGTGCGCGTCCGCGTCACGGTGACGTCGATCATCGCGTTCGTTGCGACGTCGTCGATCATGTCGGACGGCGTCGCGGCGGTCGACGCGGACGTCGCGGCGGCGGACGGACGGTGATTTATTTCGACGCCCCGCCCGCGCGACGACGGATCCGGGAGAGAGAGATCCGCGCGATTCCCGCGGCGACGCGCGCGGACGCCGCGGCTCCGCGGCGCGCGTCCGCGCCTTGGCGCGAGCGAGGTCGACCCGGGCGCGCGCGTCGCCGCGGGCGGCGCGTGCGACGCGATCGACGCGCGTCTCTGTCGACGCGCGCGGAGCGACGGCGCCGGTTTAGTAACTCCTCGGAGGAGCCGAGAAACGAATCGTCGCGCTCGCTGCGCGCGCTCCAGTCGCAGTCGGCGCCCTCGCGTCCCATCCTGTCCCCGCGCCGTCGCACTCGGAGGCGCGCGGGGCGTGGCGGCGCATGTCGGCGCGCGCGTGCGCGGCTTTCTCTTCCGCGCTGCTCACGTCTCGCGTCATCATGGGGCGCGGCGGCGGCGCGCGCGCGTCGTCGTCGTCCTCCGCGCGCGCGCCGTCGCGCGCGTCGCCGTCGGCGTCTTCTTCATCCGGAGGGCTCGGCGAGGTCGAGGGGCGGTCGCGTCCGTCGCGCGCGGCGTCCGACGATCTGCCGCGCGCGCCGCACCCGAGCCTGACCATCGTCCTCCCGATGCCTCCCGCGATCGACGGCGACGACGACGACGGCGACGTTTTCGACGACGTGCTGTTAGGCGGCGAGATCCGCGCGGGCATGCACTTCAACCGCGCGGCGATGGGCCCGGTCCGCGCGTGTCGATTCCTCGAGGACGAGCGCGCGTGGGACGGCGTCGCGCGGTTCGTTCGCGCGCTCGCGCGCGGGACGCGATGCCTGAGCGACCTGTCGCCGGCGCCGGCGCGAGGCGCCGGCGCGACGAATGTAACGGACGACGCTTCGCCGTTACAGCCCGCGGGCGTCTGCCGCGGCGTCGGGGTCGGCCAGGACGGCGTCCGACTCGACGCGCACCCGCCGACGCGACGCGGGAAGAAACCCAGACACACGTACAAAGCCGCGGTGGCGTACTACGGACCCGCGTTCGCGGGCTGGGCGTGGCTGCCCTCGGACGGCGCCACGGACGCGCTCTTTCGCGCGCCCGACGACGAGCGCGGCGGCGGTGCAGGCGGCGGCGGCGCGGAGTGGACGCCCGGCGCTCACTCTGTCGTCGCGACGATGCAACGCGCGTTGAACCCGCTGTTCGCCGGGGATAAAGAGCGCCCGATCCAGTGCGCGGGGAGGACGGACAAGGGCGTCAGCGCGCTCGCGCAGACGGTCTCGTTCTGGACCTTGAACGACCTCGACCCCGCGGAGATTGTCGCGGCGGTGAACGAGGGGTCGCCGGCGGGGAGGGCGGGCGCGTTGAGGTGCGTTCTATACGCTGATCCCCATACGACCGCGTCGGCGTGGTGAACGCCGATCCTTTAGGACTTTTGCCGTCGACTCTCTCCGCCCAGGGTCCCTAGCTTTCAATCCCCGCCTTCGACGCCTTTCAACTCCGCTTCTGACGCCTTTCAACTCCACCCCGACATTCGCTCGTATGGAACGACCCTGAGAGTGACGAGCGCGCCGGAGAAAGTCACGGAGCGATTCCACGCGACGTTCGCGGCGACGTGGCGACGGTACGTGTACATCCTGCCGATCAATCGAATCGATCGAATCGACGGGAAAACCGGCGACGGCGACGAAAGCTACGACGTCGATCCGAGCGCGGTGGACGCGATGTTGAGGAAGCTGAGCGGGAAAACCGTGGACGCGACCGCGTTCGCGAGGGACACGCCGCAGGGAAAGCCGTCGTCGTGCCGAGTGAAAGTCGCGCGCGCGTTTCTCTCGCGCGTCCCCTCGAGCGTCGGCGACGGCGACGAAGAGATTCGCGACGAAGACGAAACTCCAACAAATCCTTCAACTCATCAGCCGGTGTGTGTCGTCGAGCTCGTCGCGGATAGGTTCCTTCGGAAGCAGGTGCGGGTGCTGGTCGCGACGGCGGCGCGGGAGGCGAACTGCGGCGCGACGTCGGACGTTTTGCTCGCGTTGTCGAGGGCTGGGGGGAGCGCGCGGGAGCGGCGGATGGCGACCGCGCCGCCGGCGCCCGCGGTCGGGCTCGTGTTCGCGGGCGTCGGATACGGCGACCACCCGGAGTGGGACGCGTAGTGTAGGTGGTCGGCCTCGAAGGTGGTGCTTCTATCGTATCGCGCCCGCCGACTATCGAGTCTTCGACTCGTCTAGCTAGCTAGTACCTTCGTAGATGTTACAAATATATTTTTCGCTCCGTCGTCGTCACTCCGTCGTCGGCGGCGGTTGCGGTTGCTGCTGCTTCAAGTGCGCTCTCGCCGCCGCCTGCATCGCCAGAATCTCCGGCCGCGTCCCCGCCGCGTCCCCATCGCCCCCCAGCGTCCCCAGCGTCCCCAATCCGTACGTCTTCTCGAACCCCCGCGACCGCGCCTCTCTTCGCGCGCTCGCTTGCATCGTCATCACCTTCGCCCGCGACGCGTCGGACAACACCACGACCGTCGGGTCCGCGACGGTGACGTTCACGCTCGCGCTCTCGCCGACGATGATGGGCGCGATCGCGACGTTCGTCTCCGTGCAGTCCAGGTTCAACCGAATCTCATTCTTCGGCGGGCGGTTTTGGATCAAGTTGATCAGCGCCACCTTCTTCGGGGACCCCACCCCGGGCCCCGGGCCGACGCCCGACGTCTTCATCGCCTTCGGCGGCGGATTCTCCTTCATCCTCGCCTCGTTGCTCTCGATGACGTTCCGCTTCCGCGCGAACGCGCTCTCGCGCACGTTCGACGGGAGAACATCGTTTTCCGGGATGTCTCGGAGCGTCGCGCGCGCGTCGATATGCGCGACTTGCATCGATAACGCGCGCTGCAACGCCCTCTCCCCTCGCCACGTCCCCGCCGCGTGCAACAGCGTCACGTCCGTGATGCCCACGTGGCCTAAAATCGCGCGCACGTAGTCCGAGTTGAAGTCCACGCCCGGCGTCCCCACGGGCGCGCCGCCGCTCGCGAAGATCACGAACGCCTTTTTGTTCTTCAGAGCCATTCCATACAAAGCGACGTCGGGGTGGAGTTCAAAGGCGTCAGTTGGAGTTGAAAGGCGTCGAGGGAGGGGATTGAAATCGAGGGGTGGGCGGCGAGAATCGCAGGGAAAAGTCCTTAAGGAACGGCGTTCACCACGCCAACGCGGTCGTATGGGGACCAGTGTATAGAACGCACCTTCAGCAACGGGATGGGCCCCTCCCTCGTGTCGCGCACCGTGCGCTTGTCGCGCACGACGAGGTCGATCCACGCCTTGAGCGACGCCGGGACGCTAAAGTTGTACAGCGGCGCGCCGATGACGAGGACGTCCGCGCTGAGGAGCTCGACGAGGTACTCGTCGGACTCTTCCATGAGCTCGCGTCGCTTCATCTCTCTCGCCTCGCGCTCCGCCTTCTCCTCTACCGTCGTCTCGTCGCCGAGCTCGTAGTACAGGTCGTCGCGCGGCAGCGGCGCGTGCTCGATCCACGCCTCCGTGATCAGCGACGGCGGGACACGCGCGAGGTCGCGCGTCACGACGTTCGCGCCCTCCGCCGCGAACTTGGCGCAGAGGGCGTCCGCGATGGCTCGCGTCGCGGAGACATGGCTGTCCAATCGCGCGGACGAGTCCACGCGGAGGACGATCTTCCCGGTCTGCGTGCGCTTCGCGGGGCGCGGGCGCTTCTGCGGCTTGGCGAACGTGGGCGGCATCGATGCCCCGGGGTGGAGGAGTCCTCCTCGAGCGCCGTCGCGCGCGCGGGAGTGCGATGAGATTCAACAACGGCTCGAATCTGGGACGGGCTGAAGTACTTTCGTCACAGTCGGTCGCGCGCGCGCCGTCCGTCGCGATGCCGAAGCGCGGCGCGTCCGAGATGACGCACCCGCCGCCGAAACCGAGGCTGATCCTCGCCAGGGACCACGCGGCGTCCATCGCGGTCGCGAACGAGTGCGACGCGCTTCGAGACGAGACCGAATGGCGCGCGCGTCACGGCGTGCTCTCGCTGCGCCAGATATCGTCAGGGCTCGTCGAGGCCGCGCTCTTCCCTCCCGGGCTCGACCCGCGCGGGTACGGCGCGAAAGCGTCGGGGTGGCGCTTCCGCGTCGGCGGCGAGGGCGTCGGCGACGACCCGGAGACGGCTGCGATGCTCGGCGCGCCGCCGCGGTCGCCGTGCGCGGCGCGTTTCGTCTCCGACGGCACGTTCGCCATGGCGGGGGTGGATCAGGAGGGCTTCGTGGACGACCACTTCTGGATGGACATGGAGTACGAGTACGACGCGAGCGGCGAGCGCGTCGCGTCGTTGCGCGTCATCCTCGAGCGCGCGGCGGAGTGGCTGCGAGGCGATCACCTCGCGCCGCCTGAACATGAACCGCCGCCAGGGTTGCGCAGAACGTGGAGCGCGGTGTCGGATCCCACCCCGCCGGGGACGCCGCCGGGGGGGCCGCCGCCGGGGGCCGGCCCGCCGCCGCCGGGGGCTGGCCCGCCGCCGCCGGGCCCGCCGCCGCCGGGCCCGCCGCCGCCGCCTATAGACCCGCACGCGATGCCCATGGGCGGGCTGTTCGAGGACGAGGACTTGGACGACGAGTGGGACGACGAGATCGAGCGCGAGCAGAGGAACATCCTCGCGGAGCGGTGGCGCGACGCGGCGAGGAGCACGTGGGAGAAACGCGCCGTCGTCGACCGTTACGCGAACGCCGCGAACGGGTTGCACGCGCACGCGGAGCTGCTCGGCGACGACGCGGTGTTGATGCCTGAGTGGATAACGCCGCCGTTCCGGACGTTACTGAACGCGGTGCGGTCGTGCGACGACGCGATGGTTCGAGCCGCGGCGGACGACGTCGTTCGAGCGGGGGTCGTGAAAGAAGTCGGGCCGGAACCCGACGGGGACGACGACGACGACGCCGCCGCCGCGGGCGTCTACGCGTTCGACCTCTTCGAAGAGCGCTTCTGCGCGATGCTCACGGAAGAGGTGGACGCGTACGAGGTCTCGGGGCTTCCGAAACGCCGCCCGAACACGATGAACGCGTCGGGGCTGATCGTGAACGAGATCGGGATGTGGGGCCTGATGACGGACGTCGTGAAAGCGCTCGCGTCGCCGCTCGCGGCGGCGCTGTACCGCGACGAAATATTCGCCGACTCTCTCGACCACCACCACTCGTTCGTCGTGCACTACGCGCGCGACAAGGACACGCGCCTGGACATGCATCACGACGCGAGCGAGGTGACGCTAAACGTGTGTATCGGAAGGGACCACTTCGAGGGCGCGGGGCTGCGGTTCTGCGGGCGGTTCGGCGACGCGAACCATCGCTCCGGGCCGTCGTTCGCGGTGTCACACGTCCCGGGCCGCGCGGTGATGCACTTGGGCAGGCAGCGGCACGGCGCGGACGTCATCGCCGCGGGGGAGCGGATGAACTTGATCGTGTGGGCGAGGTCGTCGGCGTTTCGCGCCGCCGCCGCGTACGGGCACTGCGATCCGGACGGGTACCCGCGCGCGCCCGAGGGGGGGGACCCGACGCCGGAGTGTCTGAGCGAGGCGAACGATCACGACTTCGAGACGTGGACGAAGACGTTCGCGGAGAGGGCCTCCATGTGAACGGGGAGCGAGGAGGACGCTTTTTGAGGAGTGAGCGAAGTCGTTTGCGCGCAGTAGTAGCTATCTAGTAGTACCGTGTACCTCACGAGAGCGTGATAGACTCTAGAGTCCTCGACGGAGTCATCAACTCGGCCGACACGCCGGCGCGTCCAAGTCTTCGTCGAACGCGCGAACGACGCGCGTCGCGACGGCAGAGAGCGCGTTCGACGTCCCGCGCAGCAACGCCGCCACGCGCGGCGTCGCCGTCGCCCATCCATCAGCGCCCTCCATCGCGTAGTACCGCACGAAGGCGTCCTCCGGCGTCAGCACGAGGTCCACCAGCGCGATGACGAGGCACGCGGCGGCGAACGCCATCGCCGCGGTGAGGACGAGTCGCGTCAGGTTCACGACGCTCTCGAGGACGCCGCCGCGCGTCTTCTCGTTCTTGTTCTCCTCCGCCGCCGCCGGCGTCGTCGTCCCGCGCGCGCGGCGCTCGTTCGCGGGCGCGTCGCCGCGCCTCCCTCCTCGGTCGCGTCCGTCGCGGCGCTCGCGCTCGACCCCGCCGTCCCCGTCCCCGTCCCCGTCCCCGTCCCCGTCCCCGCCGCGGTCCCCGCCGCGGTGGCCCCTCGCGCGCAGCGTCGCCGCGTCGGCGGCTCGATACGCGAGCGTGTTCTCCAACGCCGCGACGCGCGCGAGTACGCCATCCTCCGCGGTATCTCTCGTCCACGCGTCGTCGTCCACGCCGCCGCCGCCGCCGCCGCCGCCGCCGCGCCCTGACGCCGCCGAAAACGGCCCCGACCGCGGCGTTCCGTCGAGCGCGAACGCGTCGTCGTCGTCGTCGTCGTCGTCGTCGAACAGCCGGCGCCCGCCGCGCGCGCGTCCTCCTCCCCCGCCCCCGCCCCGTCGCTTCGACGCGCTCGCGGCGGCGACGCGGTCGACGCGGTCGGATATGATCCTGAGGTCCGACTTGATGGCGCGCATCGCGCGCGCGGCGTCCACGAACGATCGCTCGAGCGACGCGGGCGCCGCGTCGTCGTCGTTGTCGGCGTCGACGTCGAAGAATCGATGTCGACGCCCTCCCCCTCCCGCGCTCCGCGGCGGCTTGCGCTCCGTCTGCGCGACCCGCCTCCCTCCGCGGTCGCCGCCGCGCGTTTTCGTCCTCGAGGACATCGACCCCCCCGACGCGGGCTCGCGATCGCGACGCTCGCGGGGCCCCCGCGAGCTCGAGCCCGGGCGCGTCCGTCCCGCCCGCGGCTCCGATCGGAACCCGCGCGGATTCGCCCTAATTCTCTCATCGTCCTCGTCGTCCGTCGTCGCGTCCTCGGTCGCGTCCTCGTCGACGTCTTCCTCCTCCTCGAGATGATCCTCCGTCTCCGTCTCCGCGTCGTCGTCCTCGTACCGCAGCTTGAGGCGCGTCCGCGGCGGCGCCGCGTCCGCGTCGCGCACGAACCGCGACGCGCTCGCCTTCCCTCGCAGCATCTTCGCGACAGATCTACTCCACAGGTCCGCGCCATCGTCGGACGAGTCCGAGGAGTAGATCGGGCGCGACGCCGGCGTGCGTCGCGCGCGCCGAGACGGCGAGATGAAACCCGTCGTGGGCGTGGACGCCATCGCGATACGCGCGACGCGACGGCGACGCGCGCGCGGGGGAGTGGCTGCCGAATCGAGCTTCGACCGGAGGTCACGACGCGACGCATTGCATGCCAACGAAAATAGTGCTCCGCGTGACGGCGACGACGTCCCACACCGCACCCGCGCGCCGCCGCGATGGCGGCGACGTGTCGCGCGCATCTCGCGGCGTTCTTCGCGCACCCCACGCGCGCGACGTCATCGCGCCGCGTGCGCGTCGCGACCCCGGCGCCGGCGTCGCGCGCTCGCGGTCCCCGCCGCGTCGTCGTCGTCGACGCGTCGTCGTCGTCGTCGTCGTCGTCGTCGTCCGACCCGCCGCCGTCGGACCGCGCCTCCGCCCCCAAGCGCGCGGCGCGCGCGCGGCTCGTCGACCCCAACGACGCGTCCAACACCCTGCTCAGCGCGTCGCGCGGCCCCTCCCTCGCATCATCGTGCGTCTCGTGCGACGGCACCGGCGCGTCTCCGTGCGACGCGTGCGACGGTCGCGGCGCGCTCCCCGCGGGCGGGTTCCACGCGAAGAACCACGTCGATATGCGCTCCATCGTCGGCACCAACTGGACCGCGCACCGGCGGACGAGAGGGTGGCGGCACTTCGAGGCGATCGGAAAGTCGCCCGCGGACAAGAAGTGCGGCAAGGCACACGCGACCGTCGAGCTCGCGGCGACGTGCGACCGAGCCATCACGATCCACGTGTCGACGCGAGAGCTCAAGGATCGAACGCTGTGGAGCGCGGGATGGAAGCAGCGCGAGGAGCTCGACTGGTCGGGGGATCCGAACTCCCCCGAGGGCGCGATCGCGTCGCCGAAGCTCACGACGCCGTGCGTGAAGTGCGACGGGGTGGGGAAGGTGCCGTGCGAGGCGAAGGACTGCGCGCTCGGCGCGACGCGGCTGGCGCGGCGAAGAGAAATCGTGGAGGACGCGGAGCGGCGGATGAAACGCGCGCTGCGAGGGAGCAGAGAGAGGGCGAACGAGGGCGACGCCGCCGCCGCGGACGTGCGGCGGCGGATGAAGAAGACGCTGAAGGACATGTCGAGGGCGGAGTCGGAGTCGGAGGCGCGGAGGAACAAGCGGAGGAACAAGAAGGCGAGCAAGGGAAAAAACGCGGCGGCGAACGGCGAAGAAGACTGGGGCGCCGCGGGGCGGCGACGCAGGGACGAGAGGCTCGAGAAGTGGCTGCGAGGCGCGGGGGGGTTAGGTCGAGGCGATCCGGAGGAGAACCAGTAGTATCATAGAGCGTACGACGCGTTGAGGTTGAAACTCGTCACAGCTGTCACGAAAGGGCGCCGAACGCTCATCCGCAGCCTACTTTTTCGATCGACGGCGATGGCTCGACATCCGCGACCTGCCGCCGTCGCCGCCGCCGCCGTCGCCGTCGCCGCTCCCGCCCGTCAGCCTCTCCGCCTCCGCCTTGTGCTGCGACTGGAGCTCCTTCCAGAACGCGAGCGGGTCGTCGCCCGCGGTCGCGGCCGCGGTCGCCGGGACCTCGATGTCGCTCAGCGACGCCGTCGCCGCGGGCATCGGCGGCGGCGGCGGCGCGGCGGCGGCGGCGCTCGCGACGACCGCCTTGGGAGGCGCCGTCGGCATGGGCGGCATCGCGACCGCGGGCACGCCGCCGCCCGACAGCATGTTCCAGAACGCCGCGGGGTCGTTCGCGCCGGGAGGGGCCGGAGCCGGAGCCGGAGCCGGAGCCACGCCCGCCGCGGCGGCGCGCTTCGGCGCGGGCGGCTGCTTCGCGGAGACCTTGGCGGGTTTCGCGCCGCCGCCGCCGCCGCCGGCCATCGCGGCGGCTTCGATCTGCTCGAGAGATAACGCGGCCGGTTTCGCCGCGGGAGGCGCGGGCGCGGGCGCGCCGCCGCCGATGCCGAGCATGGACATCAGCGCCGCCCCGGGCGCGGGGGGCGGCGGCGCGGGCGCAGACTTCGGCGCGGGCGCCGCCGTCGCGCCGCCGCCGCCGCCGCCGACGCCGAGCATGTTCATGATGTCCGACGTCGCGGCTTTGTTGTTCGCGCCCGTCAGCATCGCCATGAGGTCCGCGGGCGACCCGGGGGAGCCCGGCGCCCCGGGTTTCGGCGCGGGGACCGCGCCGAGGGTCTTAGAAGAAACCCCTCCGCCAGGAGGCGGTTTACCCCTGCCGCGGCCCATGCCGCCGTCGAAGCCCTTCGACCCCGCGACGGGCATCCGCGGCCCCGCGGGCGGCGCCGTCGCCGCCGCCCCAGCCCCGTTTGCTTTCCCCGGCAACAACGCCGCGGCCATGGCGAGGATCCCTTTCCCGCCGCCGCCGTTATCTTCCCTCCACGCCTCCTTGAACCCCTTCGGCAGTTTTAAATCCTTGCCCTTCTTATCCGCCTTCTTTTGGTCCGGCGCCGCCGCGCCCAACTGCGGCATCGCCGGCGGATGCGACAAGTTGACGAGCTGCGCCGTGGGCAGCAACGCGCCTCTGCGCTCCGGCAGCGCGCCGTGAAGGTCCGTCGCGCCGACGAAGTCGACGTCGAACATCACCTCCGCGGCTTCGCCGTGCACGGCGACGACGTACCCTCGCGTCCCGAACGCCGGCGCGCCGCTGTCGCCGACCATCGCGACGCGGTCGCCCAGGTCGAAGTCGCCGCCGGCGTACAGGTCCAATATCTCACCCGCTCTCACCGGCTGCATCAACGCGAGCGGGGAGACGGACTCGAGCGCGATCGGCGGCGGTCTCCCGCCCGCCACCTCCCTCGCGCCGGTCGCGGCGTACAGCGCCCTGATCGCCTCCTCCGCGGCGACTTTGGAGAACTTCGAGACGAGCGGCTTTCGCGCCGCGGGCGTCGCCTTGAGCCACGCTTTAAGATCCTTAAGCATCCCCAACCGGCTCGGCTCCGCGACGTGCTTGAGCGCGTCGTCGAGGAGGAGGCCCTCGAATCCGTTGTCCGGGTCCGCCATGATCGCGTTGAAGACCCAGCCGTGCTTCGCTTTGTACTCCTGCATGAGCTTGATCGCGTGCTGGGAGTACTCCCAGCCGTTGCCTTCCTTTTGCGGGCGCGTGTAGTCCGACACGCACAGCCCTTTGTTCCCAGACTTGAGGTTCAGCCCGACGTCGACGCGGTCGAAACGGCCGCAGTCCTTCGTGGGCGCGATCCACAGCGGCCCGGTGAGCTGCGACAGCGCGCGCGGGTTCAGACCGAGCTTCCTCGCGACCGCGCCGGGGTTCTCGTACCTTCCCCCGAAGACGCCCTGAAGAATGCGCCGCCCGACCCCCGTGCACGCCGCGGATGGCTCGATCGTCACCTCCAACCCCTTCGCCTCGTCGATCGCCGCGATCGTCGCCACCGCGCCAAAGTGCGACCTGCCGAGGTACAGCGTCGCGTCGCCGACGCTGAACCCGGAGACCGCAGCCTTCGCGTCCTTCGCGGCGTCGCCCGTCAGCGCCGGGCGCTCCGCGAGCCTCGGCGACGGCGACGGGTCGGCGAGGAGGACGACGTTCACGGGTACCCTCGCGTCGGTCTTTCCGAAGCGCTTCTGCAGCGACCCGTCCGGGTGCCGCACCAACCCTTCGCACGCGCGGCAGTGCAGCGTCACGTCCACGCGGCCGACGTCGAGCCCTCGTGTCGTGAGCATCTCGTTCGCGGTGCGCTGCGTCTCCGCGTTCCACTCGGACGCGCCGTGCGGCGTTCGAACCCCACGCGCGCCCGTGATCTTTTCTCTCGCGTCGCTCACGGCGACGACCATCGCCTCTCTCAGATACGGCCATCCGACGTGCACCCTCGAGTGTAACAGGTGCGCGTACGCGCCCGCGCCGGAGCCTCCGGTTTGCGCGCCGCCGTTGTCGCCGCCCGCGAGCAACGCCGGGTCGCCTCGCTTGCCGACGCGCACGATGAGCGACTCTTTCTTCGTCGCCGAGCCGAACACGTTGACGCCCGCGCATTTCAACTCGCCGCGGACGTCCGTCAGGGAATGCACGGTCGGGAACCCGGGCGGGCGGTCCGCGCCGAGATTCACCCCGGGGAGGAGCGACTCTACGCCGCCGAAGCACGCGCGATCGTCAGGGAACTCCCCGGGGGGCGTGGACTCGAACGCGCGCGACTTGCACGGGAACAGACCGCCGAACGTCTTCGGCAGCGTCGACGCTACGTCCGTCTTGCCGTTCGGGTTGTGCCGGAACACGACCAGCGAGCCGGGCTTGTTCCTCGCGATCTGCGCGTCCGTGAGCTTGGACGCCGGGACGCTGTTGATGCACTGCTTCAGGAGGTCCTCGTCCAGGAACGGCAGCAGCACGACGCCCTCCCAGTCGTTGCGCTTCCCCTCGAAGTCCACCTTGAGCTCTCGCGGGAAAAACGGCGCCAGCGGCGAGTGCGGCGCCGTCATCAGCCACCGGAACGGCTCCGGCAGCAGCGTCGCGCTCGCCGGCGGCTGCACCGCGAGGAGCTGCTCGAACGGCCGGAACGGGATCCCGTAGTCGAAGCTCGCGGTGAGCTGACCGAGCCCGGAGCTGAGGTCGGAAGCCATCGGAGCGTAATGGAACGGATAGTACCACGTCCACGACGCGACGCCGCGGTAGTAGTACCGCAACACCCAGTTCAAGCCCTCGAAGTACGCCTGTCGCAGCTCCTTCAGCGGCGCGGGCTCGCCCACCTTGAGCTCGAGCTTCTCGCGGTAGTAAATCTCCTTCCACCTCTCGATCCCGCCCTCCTCGAGCGCGTTTCGCTTCGCGACGGACATCATCGTCGGCTCCGCGCTGACGCCGCCGCCGTTCTCGGGCTCGGGCTCGAGCGGCGCCCCTCCGCCGGATCCAGATCCAGATCCCTCGCCGTCCTTCATCAACGCTGCCATCGCTCGCGCGAACTTATCTTCCTCGTCGATCTCGGACTTCATCGCGGCGTTCGACTTCTTCGATACGCCGCCGGTTCGATCCCCGCCGTTTCCGCCGCGTCGGCCGTCTTGCTTGGCTTTCTTCTGCTCCGCGAGTTCGACGTCTTTGGCGCGCGCCTCGAGCACGTCTTGCTCCATCTCGCCCATCACGCGTAAGATCTTCTCCAATCGCTTCGGATCGAACGTCCCGCCGCCGTCGTCGCCGGTGACGTACCCGCCCAGCGACGGAAGAAGGTCGCGGTACGTCGCGAACAGCTTGTTCAGCGCGCCCTCCGCGATGTCCAGCGTGGGCAACGGCGGAAGGAAGTCGTTCCCGACGAGCATCGCGAGGAGCACGAAATCGTCCACGATCCTCTCGCAGTCGTACTCGAACGGCAGCGCGGGGGCGACGACGCGAAACTCTAGGTCCAGGTACTCGCGCAGGAGCCCGATTTGGAGCAGCAAGAACCCGTCGTCCGTGGGGTTTTGCATCACCTCTCGGCTCGGTTGCCCGCGTTCGCCGCCGCCGAATTTGACCACCTCTCTCAACAGACAAAAGTGCGGCTCGTGCGTCACGAGCGCGAGCATGATGAGATCCGCGTCGAGGCCGTACAGGCAGTGCGTCTGGTTCGGGTCCCACCCGGGCTCGCCCCGCGCCCACCGAATGTGTTCCATGATCTTGTGCTCGCCCTCGCCTCGTACCTCGTGCCCGGAGAGGATCACCGTCGCCTTTTGCCACTGCGGGTCCTCCGTCTGCTTCTTCATGACGTAGAACCGGAGGTGCTCGCTCAGCCTCGCCATGAACGGCGTCCCGGGGGTGATGCAGTTCGAGTCGAACGGCTCCCCGGACGGCTCCGGCTCGCCCTTCGCGATCGCCTCTTCTTTCGCCTTTTTCGCCTCGAGCGCGGATCGGAATCGACGGCTGCGCTGCTGGTTCATCTTCGCTCTCGGCGCGACGCCGTCGATCGCCATGTACAGGAGCCGCCGCGGGCGCACCATGCGGAAGATGTGGTCGAGGTACGCGAACACCTTGGCCATCATCTCGTCCTCGGTCATTCGCGTGTTGATGTCCGTGCCCGCGCCGTGCGAGCAGTTGTGGATGACGCCGTTCATGTCGAGGTACAGGTTGTCGATGATGGGGACCGTACCGGCGCCGCACGTGTGGTTCAGCAGCGGGTACCGCTCGGAGAGCCATCGGTAGAACTTCGGGACTCCCATGGCGGAGTCGCGCGCGAGAGCGTATCACGCGGTCGATCGGAGGCTCACTCCGCGAGCGCGTCGAGAGATCGCGCGGTCAGATCGCGCCGCGGAGAGGACGCCACGACGATTCGCGCCGAAATCGACGGCGGGAAGATCAGATCTCGCGCGACGGATCCGCGCGCTCGCGGACGTCGTTCGCGCCGCCGGTCCCGCGGATCGCGCCGAGTCGAGCTCGGGGTGTCGCGGTGGTGTTTGGAGAGTGTCGGCACTCCGCGCCGTGCGCTTCGTGCGTCGCGTTGTGCCGCGGACGCGCGCCGCGTGGGATATTTGACCCGAAGGATCGCGCGCGATGATGCCGACTCGGATCGATTTTATTTTTTAGCGCGTCGTCCTGTCGCTGTCGCAGCCCGCGTCACTCGTCGTCCTCGCGCGGCGTCGGGTCGTCGCGATGACGTCGAGACTTTTCTTCTTCGTCGTCCTCCTCCTCGCGCTCTTCTTCGCCTCCCCCGCGCGCGCGGTCAAGGTCGCGATCGCGCCCGACGGGCGTGAGTGCGTCACCGTCCACGCGACGCGCGTCGCGGACACGTTCAGCGGATTCCTCACCGCGTCGTCGCCCGATCTCGACCCGCGGTCCTACTACGGCGCGTTCGACCTCGTCGTCAGAGACGACGAAGACAACGTCGCGTTCCAGAAGAACCGCGTGAACGACCACAAGTTCGAGTTCGAGAGCGAGCGCGCGGGCGCGCACGAGTTTTGCATCCACAACCGCGACCACGCGACGCGCACGGTCGTCTACGACGTCCTCGTCGGTCATCACTTCGCGCACGACGCGGCGACGCGCGAGACGGTGACCGACCTCGAGGCGGCGATCATATCGCTGAAGTACATCACGAACGAGGTCAGGGCGGAGATGGAGTACCAGAAGGAGAGGGACCGGCACCACAGAGCGAACGCGGACTCGATCGCGGCGAAGGTGACCGGGTACGCGTTGTTGCAAGCGGCGGCGCTCGTCGGCGCGTCGGCGTGGAACGTCGCGTTCGTGAAGGGGCTGTTCGAGAGCAAGTTCGGGGCGTTGGGCGCGCGGCACGGCGGTCGAGGGGTGTGAGGGGTAGGCATGCGGTAAGTAGGATGATGAACGGCGGCGTCCAGGGTGTATAGTACCTTCGTAATTATTTAAAACGATGCCCGACGCGCGACGCGACGCGAGGGTCATCAGTCGCGAACGAACGATCAACGCGCGAGCTCTTTCGCCTTCACGCTCGCGATGTACGTCTCCAGTTCCGCGGCTTGCTCCACGCCAAACTCCACGCACCGCCCCAACGCGACGCCGGCGGTGTAGTTCCCGCCGAGGAACAGCCCGTCGCACCCGGCTTCCTTCAGCCCTCTCTTGGCGTCGGCGAGCACGTCGAGGTGTCCGACGTTGAACTGCGGAATCGCCTTCTCCCACACCTTCACGCCGACCACCTTGGGCGGCGGCGTCCCGGGCTTCAGGATCGTCTTCAGCGCGTCCTCGTGGATCGCCGTCACGAGCGCCTCGTCGGTCATGTCCTTCACCGCAGTGTCGCGCGCGCCGCCGATGTAGTTCAAGATCATGAACTCGCCGTCCGGCTGCCTCTTGTCGTCTTTGAACAGGGACGACGAGTAGATCGTCCCGAGCGTGCGAATCCCTTGGCTCCGCGGGTGCAGCTGCCCGAACCCGGTCAGCCCGCCCTCCGGAAGCGCGCTCGTGCCGTCCAATCGGAACGCGTCCTTCGGGTACGACACCGTCACCGACGCGACGGGCGGATAATAAAATTTATCCAAAGCCGCCGACGCCGCCGGCGCCATCGCCTCCACCACCTTCGACGTCACGTACGCGGGCGCGGTCATCACGACGGAGTGGCTCGTGATCGTCTTCGCGCCCTCGGGGGTATCGTACGCGATGTCGAACCCGTCGCCGTCGGCGTTCTTCGTGATTTGCGTCACTTTCCACTCGAGCTTGACCACCTCCGGGTCCGGGTCGTTCCATACGAAGCGATGTCGGGGTGGAGTTGAAAGGCGTCAGATGGAGTTGAAAGGCGCCGAGGGCGGGGGTTGAAAGCGAGGTGTGGGCGGAGAGATGCGCCGGGCGAAGTCATTAAGGATCGGCGTTCACCACGCCGACGGGGTCGTATGGGGACCAGTGTATGGAACGCACCTCCGGGCCGAGCGCTCTCGCGAGCCCCTCCGGAAACGTCTTCAATCCGCCGCGGAACGATCCCACCGTCTGGCCCTCCACCTTCGGCAGCCTCGGATCGCGCGGCCCTCTCGCCTTCATCGCGTCGTACGCCTCCTTCTGCGCCTTCAGCGCGCCCGCGACGAGCGACCCGCCGAGCGGCTCGAGGCGCTGCACCCTCCCGGTGGCGGCGACGGAGGACAACATCGCGGGATCGCCCGCGTAGACGCCCGAGCAGAACGGCTCGATGAGACGCTCGAACGCCTCGACGCCCAAGTTCCGTGACACGAACTCCTTCACGGACTCCTCCTTCCCCTCCGGCGGCGGCGGGCGGATCCCGATCGCGCCGAGGCCGGCGCGGATCTTCCCGGGCCACGTCAGAAACGTCCCGAGAACCGCGGTGGGAATATCTTTGGGCAACGCTCTGAGCTCGCCGTCCCAGAGCACGTACCGATCGCTGTTCGGATCCGCGAGGAGGATGTCGTCGCGCATCCCCGCGTCGCACGCCACGGTGAGGATCGCGTCGCCCGGCTGGTACGAGTTCGGGCCTTCCTCCCACACGTAGCCGTTCTCGCTGCGCGTCGTGATGTTCCCGCCGACGCGATCGCGCGCTTCCGTGACGAGCGTTCGCGTCCCCGGGCTCTTCCTTCCGAGCGTGAACGCGGTGCTGAGGCCGGAGACGCCCGCGCCGATGACGACGGCGTCGTACGCGGCGTCCGCGCTGCCTGACGCGCGGACGTTGAGCCTGGACGCGCGCGCGGACGGCGCGTGACGCGTCACCGCGCGGACGGCGCGGAACGATCTCGGGGAGGGCGCGAAGGAGGAGGACGCGCGCGTCGTCGTCGTCGGCATCATCGCGCGAGTCGCCATCGTGACGACGCTTATCCGCGGCGGCAGATCGTCGCCGAGATCGGCGGTCTATCGATCGACCGGCGTCGCGGGCGGACGGATCGGGGAGCGCGCTCGCGCCGGGTCGTCGGCGGCGAGTCGGGGAGCGCGTCGACGCGGGGAGGCGACGAGAGCTCGGACGGCGGCGGCGTGCGTGAGGCGCGCGGCGGCGGAGTGGAGTGTCGAGACGCGCGGACGGAAGGACGGAGTGCGGAAGAAGATCTCGGATCTCTTCGGACCTCGAAAGGCCGTGAGTTCGAATCTCACTTTCAGCGGACGGGTTTGAAAGGGACGGACGGGTTGTAAGGGACGGGTTGATAGAGAGCCGAAAGAGCGTGAACCTGGAACGGATCTGGTTGAAACTGATGACACTCTGCTCGCGTCACCGGACGAACACGCGCGGTCCGCACTCGAGCCGCGCGCGCGCCCTCCCCCGCCGCGACGCGCCGCGCGCGATCGCGGCGATGACGTCGGCGGCGAACGACCGCGGTGGCGACGACGAGACGCGCGCGCGAGGGGCCCGACGACGCGCGGGAGACGCGGACGACGACGGAAAAGTCGAGGCGGCGCGCGCGCTCGCCGAAGCGCCCGCCGCCGCGGAGCCGCCGCCGTCGCGGTCGCGGTCGCCGCCGCCGCCGCCGTCGCGGTCGCCGCCGCCGCCGCTGTCGCTGATCCACCCCCTGGCCGGCCTCGAGGCGTGGTCGGCGACGCACCCGCGCGCCTTCGCGTACGCAGCGTTGAGCGACGACGGCGCCACCGAGCGCTCGCGTCTCGACGCGGCGACGCTCCGCGCGCGCGCGGCGGCGACGCGCGACGCGCTCGAGCGCCTCGCCGCGGGCGGCGGAGGGGACGGCGTGGGCGGGCCGCGCGACTCGCAGTTGCGCGCGCTCCTCGTGTTCCCTCCGGGCCTCGAGTTCCTCCCCGTGTTTCTCGGCGCGTGCGCCGCGCGCGGCGTCGTCGTCGCGCCGGCGTACCCGCCTGATCCGACGGCGAACGCGCGCGCGTTCGCGAGGTCCATGGACGACTTACGGCGGACGTACGACGCGTTCGGGGCGCACGTCGCGATCACGACGACGTCGTACGCGACCGCGGTGCGGGTCAGGTCGCTCGCGGCGCGCGCGGGGAGGATCGCGTCGACGATGTTCGGGCGCGGCCGCCTCGGCGGCGGCGGCGGCGGCGGCGGCGGCGGCGGCGGCGTGCGGTGGCTCCCGATCGAGCGCCTCGTCGCGGGCGCCGCGGAGACCGCGGAAACGCCCAACGCGCGGAAGTTATCATCGCCGTCCCCGAACCCCGGCGACGTCGCGTTCGTGCAGTACACCTCCGGGAGCACGTCCGCGCCCAAGGGCGTCGTGATCACGCACGCCAACGTGACGCACAACTGCGCGTCGATACGACGCAATTTTCGCGTCACCGCCGCCGACGTCGAGGTCACGTGGCTGCCGCAGTACCACGACATGGGCCTCGTCGGCGCGTACCTCGTGCCGTTGACGATCCCGGCGGCGGAATGCGATAGCAACACCCCGCCACCGCGCACGACGTGCGTCAGCGTGAGCCCGGTCGCGTTCATGCGCGACCCGCTTGTGTGGGCGCGCGTCGCGTCGAGATACCGCGCGACGATGACGCAGGCGCCGGATTTCGCGTACCGCCTCTGCGCGGCGCGTTTCAACGCGTTGCCGATACACGCGAGGGAGGCGTTGGGGTTAGACCTGTCGTCTCTGCGGCATTGTCTCAACGCCGCGGAGAGGATAGATCCGAGGACGTCGGCGGTCTTCGCGGCCGCGTTCGAGGCGTGCGGGTATTCGCCCGGCGCGATGTTTCACGGGTACGGCCTCGCGGAGAGCGTCGTGTACGTGTGCGACGGGCCGTCGCGGTCGATATCGATCTGCGGGTCGTCGCTCGAGCGCGATAAGCGAGCGGTCGTCGTAGTCGCGACGGGAATCGACGGTCGCGCGTCTTCCGTCGTGGACGTGCGGCGCGTCGCCAGCGTGGGCGCGCCGCGCGGGGACGTCGAGGTGTGCGTCGTGCACGCGGCGCGACGCGCGCGGTGCGCGGACGGAGAGGTCGGGGAGATTTGGGTGAGGAGCGCGTCGATCGCGTCCGGGTTCTGGCGGCGCGACGGCGGCGACGCGGACGACGACGGCGCGTTCGGCGCGACGCTGGCGGACGACGTCGACGGGAAGCGCGGCGGCGCGTTCCTGCGGACCGGCGACGAGGGGTTCGCGCGCGACGGCGAGTTGTTCGTGACGGGCCGATCGAAAGACCTCATCGTCGTCGGCGGGCGGAACTTCGCGCCCGAGGACATCGAGCGGACGATACGCGACGCGGACGCGAGCGAGGGGTGGGGCGACGGGACGGGGGCGTCTCGCGCGCGAGGGGCGCTGCGTCCGGGGTCGATCGCGGCGTTCTCGATCGAGCGCGACGGGTCGACGACCGACGAGTCGATCGGCGTGATCGCGGAGACGCGCGACGACGCCATCTCCGCGTCTCTCGCGGGCGTCGTCGTCGACGGCGTTCGCGCGGTCATCTCGCAGACGCACGGCGTGAGCGTGCGGCGCGAGGACGTTCTGCTTCTGCGCGCGCGGACGGCGCCGAGGACGACGAGCGGGAAGCTCCGACGCCGCGCGTGCGCGGAGGCGTTTCGGGACGGGACGCTCTCGGTCGTCGACGCTATGAAGACGAACCGACGCGCGTCCACCGGCGACGATGACGCGGATGTGAACCGCCGCCGCCGCCGCCATCGGCCGTTCCCGGACGGCAGAGCGCCGCTGCTGCGGACGTACGCGTCGCGCGGACGCGACGCGGTCGTCGCGGAGATGGAAGCCGCGTTGCTCGATCACGTGCGTCGTCGTCACGGACGCAGCGCGGGCCCGGGCCGCCGCGTGCACGCCAACACGCGGCTGAATCGCGAGGGCGTCATGGACTCGTTCGCCATCGCGACGATGCACGGCGAGCTCGAGCTCGACCTCGCGATCGCGCTCCCGCCGACGTTGTTGCTGGTCGAGGGGAGCACGCCGCGGACGCTCGCGCGCGCGTTGTGCGACCTCGCCGTCGCGCCCGACGCGCCCGGAGGAGACCCGGGGGAAGACGAAACGCCAACCGTCGCGGGGGAAGACGAAACGCCAACCGTCGCGACCTTACCCGGGTCGATGCGCGCGCCGTCGAGACCTCTCGTCGTCTGCGCGGTCCTCGTCGCGGTCGCGGTCGCCACGACGCCGGCGCCGTGGGCGATGTTCACGTCGTCCGCGCTGTCGTCGCGCGCGTTTGGGGAGGAACGCATGCGGGGTCTCTGGGGTCTCGGACGAAGACGCGTCGACCGCGCGGCGCACTGGCGGCTGCTCGAGTGGTCGAGGACGGTCGCGCCGTTTCAGGTCGCCGCCGCGGTCGTCATCGCGACGGTTCGCGTCGTCGCGGCGCGCGTATGTAAAGTACCCCCGAAGACGACGGCGTTTTGGTGCGCGCTCGCGCACGCGGCGCTCGCGCACGGCGTCCCCGGCGCGGCGTTCGTGTTGGCGCCGACGTGCGCCGTCTTCTTCGCGGGCCGCGCGTTCGACCGACCGCGTGATCGAAAACGCGCCACGTGGGTCGCGGGCGCGTGCCTGTTGCTCGCGTGCAATCTCACGGAACCGTCCGCGTCCGCGGCGTCGGCGTCGGCGTCGAAGCGCGCGCGGCGCCGCGGGGGGTGGTGGCTCGAGCTCGCGAGCGTAGGGTTCCTCGGTCGCGCGTCCTGTTCGTTCGACCACAGGAAAGCCGCGCGGTTTTCGTTGATTCGAATGATATCCCACGGCCTGGAGACGTCCGGGGACGCCGCGGGCGTCACGTTCGAGCGGTTCGCCGCGTGCGTGTCGTACGTGATGTACCCGCCGCTGTACCAGTGCGGGCCGTTCGTGAGCTTCGCGACGTTCGCGAAGAGCCCGGCGACGCGCGGCGCCTCCGGACCCTCAGGCGCGTTCTATGCACTGGTCCCCATACGACCGCGTCGGCGTGGTGAACGCCGATCCTTAAGGACTTTGCCCGGCGCATCTCTCCGCCCAGGGTCCCTCGGTTTCAATCCCCGCCCTCGACGCCTTTCAACTCCAACTGACGCCTTTCAACTCCACCCCGACATTCGCTCGTATAGAACGACCCTCATCGCCTCCGACGACGGACGCGCGACGACGACGCGAAAGGCGCGGCGGCGCGCGTCGCGCTCGGCTCCGACGACTCCTCGCGTCCCTCGCGCATATCTTCGCCTGGTGCGTCGCCGCGGAGGCGTCCATGCAGCACGGGTACTACCCCTCCGCGGTGTTCCACGGCGCGAGGGTGTTCGAGGGCGGCGCCGAGACCGCGGCGGCGTGGACGCGGAGGTGTGTTCTATACACTGGTCCCCATACGACAGCGTCCGCGTGGTGAACGCCGATCCTTAAGGACTTTTCCCGGCGATTCTCTGCTCCCACCCCTCGCTTTCAATCCCCGCCCTCGACGCCTTTCAACTCCATCTGACGCCTTTGAACTCCACCCCGACAATCGCTTTGGACGCGGAGCCTCGGGTTTCTCCGACTGTTCGCTCACGTCGTGACGTACCTCACGATGACGTGGGCGACGTCGCACGTGGTCTTCGCGCTTCCTTGGGCGCTCGCGTCGTTCGTCGACGACGCGCGCGACGTCCCGCACGACACCCCGGTGTTCTGGCTGGACGCGTGCGAATCGTTCCGCAGGCACTGGAGCGTGTTTCACGCGTCTCTGTTTCAGTTTTTTTACGCCTCCGTGTTCCAGCCGCTCGGCGGCGGGCACCTCGCGGTCGTCGCCGTCGTGGCGTTCTCGACGTCTTTCCACGGGTTCCAGACGCACTGGTTGATTTGGGGGCTCGTGAACGGGCTCGGGCTGAGCGCGGAGCGCGTCGTCGACGCGCGGGGGGAGACCCGGCGTCGGACCCCCCGGGAGGGGACGTTCGGGTTCGCGCGGGAGGCGGTCTCGAAGGCGGCGCGGCGGACGGTGGCGATCTACTCCGCGGTGCTGACGACGTGCGGCCGCGGGTTCGACGCGCGCGCGCACGCGTCGGTCTTTGGCGCGTTCTTCGCGTGCTCGTGCGCGTGGGAGGCGACGCGGCGCGGCGACGCGGGGTAGCGAGCGTAGTAACCTTAACGAAAAATGGGCACTCAGACACACTCAGCTTCCGAGATCGCGACGAACTGATGATGAACTGAGATTCACAACGACGACGCGCGCGATGGAGATCGAGCCCGCGGCCGCGGATCCGCCCGCGCCCGCGGCGGATCCTCCCGCGGCGGATCCTCCGGACGACGCGAAGAAGCCGCCGCTCAAGAGCTGGCGCGAGCGGAGAGCGGACGCGTTCGAGGCTGAGTTCGGGGGCCCGCAGAACCTCGACGGCGGCGCGAGGTGGTGGCTCTCGGACTCGGAAGGGGACGATTCCGACTCGAGCGGATCGTACGACAGCGACGACTTCGACGACGAGTCGTGGCGCGGGAAGAAGAAGAAAGACGCCGCGCGCGCGGCCGCGAAGGCGAAGCTCGAGGAGAAGGTGGCCGGCGCGGGCGAGGAGGGCGCCGCGAAGGACGCGGAGAAAGCGGGAGAAGACGGAGACGGCGACGGCGATCCGCGAAAGAAGAAGAAACAGAAGAAGAAGCGCGTGAAATTTTCCATCCCGGACGCCGTGGACGACCTGAACGACGACGACGGTCTGTACGGCGACGACCTCGACGACCTGGACCAGAAGTGGGCGGACAAACAGCGCGGAGGCCGCCAGTCCGACGCGATCCTGAGCTGCCCGGGCTGCCTCGAGATCGTCACCATCGACTGCCAGAAACACGCGCGCAGCGACGAACAGTTTCGCGCCATGTTCGTGCAAAACTGCGTCGTCACCGACGCGACGACGGAGCTGCGCGGCTCGGAGGGACAGCTGGACGTGCCGGACGAGGACGGGCCGTACCACGAGGTGAAGTGCGAGACGTGCGACACGCTGGTGGGGGTGCGGGACAGAGAGGAGGTGTACCACTTCTTCCACGTGTTTCCGTCGCACGCGTGACGGGGGTTGGGGGACGGGTGGGCGAGAGAGGTCGTCGGCGGCGGCGGAGATGGATCGGATCGATCGGACGCTCGGCGCGTTCTTCGGTCGTCGTCGCCGTCTGCCGCGTCGCGACTCGCCGCGCGCGGGGTGGCGTCGCGTCGAGTAGCCCGAGTTGTGTTGCGTAGTAGCTAGCGATTGCGTAGGAGATCAGAGATCGTTCCGACGCGGCGGCGGCGACCCCGGACCCCGCCGCGGCCGAAAAGGGACGGAACGACGCGACGGTTCGTCGTTCGGGGAACCGCGCGCCGCGCCGGTTCGAGTCGTCTCGAATTGGCAGCATCGCGCGAGATCCGCACTCGCGTCCGCGCGCCGCGACGCCGCGCACGCAGGACCTCTTCCCCGCATCGCGATGCCGCCGTTCACGACGTGCGTGCCGCGCAAGTCGCGCGCGAAGGACGCGGACGTCTTCGTGACGAACCGCCACCTCGCGCGCGACTTCGAGGACGCGCCCGAAGAGGATGATGCCGCCGTGTCGTGCACCGCGTCCGCCCCCGACGCGATGTTCCATCCTAAACCGTCCGCGCTCGTCCCCACGATCCAGATGTGGTGGTCGCACATGAAGTACATCCTCCTGTTCGCGCTCGCGGTGACGAGCGTCTTATACCTCGTCGTGTACTCCGCGACGCGCGAGTGCTCGCGCGGGCTCACGCGCGACGTCTTCGAGACGCACGGACAGACGGAGATCACGCGACGATGGATGCGCTGTTACACCCCAAACTACACCGCGGACGCGTTTAAGCCGATGGAATCCCTCGGCGCGTTCAGCGTCTACGTCGTGCGCATGGTGCGCATGTGGTCCTCGACGAGCTCGGACAACATCTTCTTCATGCACATGTTCACGTGGAACCTCCAGCGGAAGACGCGACGGTGGCCAACGAAGCTATACTTAGCGTTGGCGGCGATATATTTCCTCGTCCCGTTGATCGACTACTCCGCCACGGGATACCGCCACCTCTGGTCGTGGTCCATCTCCTTCGCCGGGTGGTTGGCGAGCTTCATCGCCGTCTGGGCCGCGTACGAGACTCGCGACATGAACTTCATCTACTTCATCTTCACGTACCAGGGCATGTCCGCGATGGCGTACATCATGGCCATCTCCAACGTGTCCACGGCGACGGGGCAATACGCGTTCGCGATGAAACTCGTCGTCCGCTTCTTGTTCGACCCCATCCTGTGGGAGTCGCTGAAGGCTGCGCACAGGCACTGCGCGATGATGAGCCCGACCCCGGGCGCGGGATTAAACACCCCGATGTTCATGGGACCGATCATCAACCAGGCTGTCTTCTCGCGCCTCCTCCTCTTCGTGATCACCAACGACGGCAAGACGGACGTCATCACCCTGCAGCTCATCATCTCCCTCAACGAGCTCATGCTGAACAGCACGATCAAGCACCGCGACGCGTACTTCAGCAAGCTCGTGCTCGGGACCACGACCGCGGACGCGTACCTCGCGAGCGACAAGTCCGAGGAGTTGCACGCGGTGTCGTGCCTCGGGAACGTCTTCAGCGAGCTCGCGGCGATCGCTTTTCTGACGCCGCTCATGGCGGTGATGAATCTCCAATCGACGCCGACGCTCGACGACGGCGCGACGCGCACGACGGACTACGACGAGCTCGCGTCGCAGTGCCTGAAGCTCGTCGCGATCGAGGTCGGCCTATCGTTCGTCACGATGTTCGCGCAGTACAAGTTCCACGGCGTCGACTTCACGCGGACGTTTATGCGCGCGGAGAAGGAATACGCGAATACGGTCACCGGCGGATTGAAAAACTGGCGGCTGTTTTCGTACCGGTTCTGGGTCTACCTCACGATGACCATCTTCTTCTTCTTGGTCGCGTGCGGAACAGTGCTCGGCTCCGTGTTCGCGATCAAGATGTGCCCGCGCGTGCGAGATGACGGGCACGTGTACTTCACCCTGTGCGCGCCGAACGAGTCGAGGCACCTCCCGGGCGGCCCACCGACCGAGCTCCCGTCCATCCTCGCGGTGAATTACGATTGGCCGCCGTGGAAGTCGAAATACGCGTACGACTCCTCGGACCCTTCGTACGGGAGTTAATAATCGACGGGCTGCGCGATGAAGCGACGAAGGAAGCGCGCGAAGGAGGCCGAAGGAGGCCGAGGTCGCGCGGCGGTCGGTGCAAGAACAGAACTACATACGCCTACTGTGAAAAAAAAATCAATCTCTCTTCTTCTTCTTCTTCTTCTTCTTCTTCTTCTTCTCCGCTCGTCTTCGTCTTCGTCTTCGCCTCGCCGCCCTCGCGCCGCGCGATGTCGATCCACTCCGCGATGAGCCTACCCTCCATCGCGCGCGCTCGTTTCACGCTCTCGATGTCGTCAGGGTGGCTCCACATGAAGTCCAAGTGATGCGCGCCGCCGCGAACGGGAACCTGACGACGAAACGGGCGACGCGGCGCATCAGTCGAAAGGGGGGTTGAAAGGGACCGACGCGATCGAACGTTCGTTGAAAGTGAAGCGCGGGCGAAGAACGGTCGACGACGGGGAACGTCCAACTCCTTAAGGAACGGCGTTCACATCGCGTCCGGGGTCGTATGGGGACCAGTCTCACCGCGACCAACGAGTCGGAGACGTTCGCGTTCACGCCGAGACGCGACCACGGGTCGAGGTCGCCGTTGGACCACGCGATCCTGGACGCGTCGCTCAGGCGCCGTCCCCCGAACTGCGTGGTCGCCCACCCGACTCTCGGGGTCACGCCCCATCGCTTCTCGCAGCGCGCGATCTGCTCGGACTCGTTCCACGGCTGTTTCCAGAACATGTCCCGCTCGCCGTCCCTCGACGACGGCATGAATTGCTCGGTGCAGAACTGCCAGTCCCACCCGTCGCCGTCGCGCCGCGAGTCTTCGTTCACGCCGGCGCGGATATCGAAGCACGCCGCGTCGCCGGAGTGGTTGTAGAAGACGCCGACCGCGTCCGCGAGCGCGGACAGAAGCCCCGCGTCGTC
>NW_003315892.1:429199-483931 GCF_000151265.4 Micromonas pusilla CCMP1545 | reverse complement strand
AGAGCCGTTCAAACCCGACGGCGGCGTCGCACGCGACGCGCATCGGATACGCCGGCAGAGTCCCGTCCCCGTTGAGGATGTACGAACTCGGATACGGGTAATTACCCATGGCCATGTAATCGAACGCGTCTTGCGCCCACGCCATCGCGTCGTCGACGTCCTCGGGCGCGCGCAGCGCGTCGCACAGCCGCATCGACTCGCGCATCGTCGTCCTCTCCCGCCTCGCGTCGTCTCGCCGCGCCTCGAGCATCGTCGCGAACGCGGCTCTCACGCGCCCGACGCACGCCGCGTTCGCGCCCGCGTCCTCGCTCGCGTCGTGCGTCACCCCCTCCGCGAACGCGCCCGCGTCCACGCGCGGGGACTCCCCGTCGAAGCTCCAGATCGGCGCGCTCCCCGCGATCGCGCCGGCGACGAGCCACGGGTACTTGAGACGCATCCACGTGCTCAGCATGCCGCCGTACGACCCGCCGAACGCGATCACCGCGGCGGATGAACGAAACGCGTCGCTCGTCTTCAACTCCGCGATGAGCGTCGCGTAGTCCGCCATCGCCTGCTCGGACGTGAGGTGCGCGAGGTTCCCGTCGCCGAGCGGCGACCGTCCGTACCCGCGGTGCTCCGCGAAGACGAGCGCGGCGCCGTGCTCGGGGGCGAGCTCCCACATGAGCCCCGTGTTGTTCACGTACAGCTCGACGTCCGCCTCGTTCCCGACGTAGAAGAACAGCGGCGCGTCCGCCCCGCGCGCGTGCCTCGCGCACACGAAGTACCGCTGCGAGTACGTCGCCGTCGGACGCGGACGCGGACGCGGGCGACGACGCGCCTCGAGGGATACGCCGGATACGCCGCCGCGAGGGAACGAGAAGTGGTCCACCGGCGCGTCGCGTCTTCGCTCGTCGCACTGCGAGATCGGGGACTTGAAGCGCGCGTGCGGCGGCGGGTGGCCGCGGGAGACGCGAGGGAAGCGCGGGGCGCGCGCCGCGCTCGCGCTCGCGGGCGCCGCGCACGCCGTCGCGAGGACGCACAGCGCGAGCGGCAGCATCGCGACCGCGCGCGCGGGAGGGAGACGCATGACGGAGTGACGACGCGACGCGACGTCGTCGTTGTTAAACGCAGTCATCGCGTCGGCCGAACCACGCCACGTCGTCGTCAGATCGCGACGCGCGGAGGGCGGGTCGCCGCGTCCCATACGACGGCCAGACGACGGCCATGCCCGCGCCCGCGCGGATGTACGTCGCCGCGCTCCGCCCCAAGACGCTCACCGCCGCGCTCGTGCCGTACCTCGTCGGCGGCGCGCTCGGGACGAAAGCCGCGCACGCCAGCGCGTGGGGCAACGCCAACATGGCGCTCCTCGGCTACCTCCTCGTGCAGGTCGGCACGAACCTCGTGAACGACGCGTGCGACTTCCTCTCCGGCGCGGACGCCGACGATCGCGTCGGGCCGACGCGCGTGACGCAGGCGGGCGCGTTCACGCCGCGCGCGGTGCACGCCGCGGGGTGCGCGTGCTTCGTCCTGTCCGCGGTCGCGATGGCGCCGGCGATCGCCGATCGCGGATGGCCGCTCGCGCTCCTGCTCGTCACGTCGTGCCTCGCGGGATATTCGTACACGGCCGGGCAGTACCCGCTCGGGTACCACGGGCTCGGCGAACTCACCGTGCTCGTGTTCTTCGGGTGGGTCGCCGTGGGGGGGATGCGGCACGTGCACGCGGGGAACGCGAGGAGCGATTTTTTTTCGTTCAACACGCTCGTCGCCTCCGCGCAGGTGGGAGCGCTGTGCACGTCGCTCCTCGCGATCAATAACCTGCGCGACGCGAGGACGGACGGCAGGGTGGGGAAGAACACGCTGTGCGTCGTGTTCGGGGAGACGTTCGCGCGGTGGGAGATCACGGCGCTGACGATCGCGCCGTACCTGTTGAACGCGCACTGGCTCGGCGCCGTCGTCGCGCGGCGATTCCCAGAGGTGACGGCGTATCTCGGCGTGGAGACGTACTGGCGCGCGGCCGCGCTGTCGTCGCTGACGCTCCCGATCGCGGTCGACGTGTTGATGACGACGTGGGCGGTCGCGGGGGAGTGGGATCGCGCGCGGGCGGGGAAGGTGCTCAACGGCGTGTTGGCGCGCGCGGCGGCGTTGCATCTCTTCTTCGGCGCTCTGCTCGCCGCGGGGGTGTGGCTCAGCTGACGACGGACGAGAGAGATAGACCGGAGGCTGCGCGCGTCGATAGCGTCGTTATATGATATTCGTTCGTTCGACGTCCGCGGCGCGTCGTTGTTTAATAGCACGCATTTCATGTACAACTATATGCGTGATATGTCAAACAAACATTGTCAAAGCAACCCGTGCCGACGAAGCGGAGCGTCAGTTCACCCCGCCCGACGGCGGCCGGCTCGAAGGCCGGCTCGAAAACTGCGACGGCGGCCGGATCCCCGTCTCTCGCGTCGGCCGCGGGCGCCACGCGAACCCTTCGTCGTCGGGATCCTCCTCGGCGCCCCTCGCGACCTGATCGAGGTAGTCCTTCAGCGACGTCGTCTCCTCCCTCGGCGTGTGATGCGCGCTCGACGGATCCGGCGTCGCGCCCGTCAACGTCCCCGGCTTGACCGGCGACGCCGTGACCCCGACCCCGACCCCGACGCCGACGACGCCGCCGCGCGCGAGCCGATCGTCCCTCTCCCTCCGCGGCGGCGACGCCCCATCATCTCCGCCGCCGCCGGACTCCAAGTCGCCCGTTTCCGCCCCGGGCGCAGAGACCCCCTTCGACTCGCCGCGTCCGCGGTGCTTCGCCTCGTGTTCTTGCACCAGATGATGATACTCCGGGTAGAGCGCGCGGCGCAACCCGCGGTACATGAGATCCGGGAGCAAACCCGCGGCGACCAGAAGCGGGATCCCGGCCCAGTACTTCGACGTCGGCCCCACGGACGTGTGGAAGATGGTGTACGAGTACGTGCTCCAGTACGGATCCGTCGTGCTCAGGATGATGTTACACGCGTACCATATGGCGATGGAGGACCATATGCACGCGTGATGGATCCACGTCCAGTAGTTGATCATCTGCGCCATCTGTAAGTTCACCGTGATCACGATGCCGGTGTAGAGCTGCGTGCCGACTTCCCACAGCCCGAACACGTGGCCGGCGCTGGAGTCCGCCTCGCCGCCGTGGATGAGGTAGAAGACGAACACGAAGTTGATGACGCTGACGTACACGCCGTTCGCCGCCCAGCCGAGCTTGACGATCGTGCTGAAGCACTCGTTGTTCTGCGACTGCTTGTACAACCGCGGGAACTTCAGGCAACTCCGCTGGTTCACGTCTTGGTCCAAGCACCCCAACGCGAGCACGGGGAACGACGTCATCAACACGTTAAACGCGGACATGAGCCAGTCGTTGTAGATGATCTGCCCGCTGCCTTGGCTCGTGAGGTTGAAGTAAAACAACGACAGACCGAACGCGAGGTTCTTGTAGAAGAAGTACGTAACCATCTTCGCGATCCGCTTGTAGTTGTACCGCCCGTGCACGAGGAGCAGACGCTCCAAGTACCGGAACTGCGCGAACGCGAAATCGGACGCCATCACGGCTTGCATCCCCTCCTGCCCGGAGATGCCGACGCCGATGTGCGCGGCTTGGATCATCCCGACGTCGTTGGCGCCGTCTCCGATGGCGAGCGTCGTGCGACCGCTGTCCTTCACCAAGCCCGTCACGAGCGCCTTCTGCAACGGCGATACCCTGCAGCACACGACGGACGTGCACGCGCAGCCGAGGTCTAACAACATCGGCGCGATCTCCTTCTCGAGCGCGAAGGACAACGACCGGCCGTCGATGACGAGCGACATCTCCTTCCCGGATTGAGCGAACTTCAACGCTTCGATTTTATTCGTCCCCTCCGCGATTTGACGCCGCACGCTCTCGCGCGCGAGCGCGTCAAACTCCGCGCGCGTGATCTCGCGGTCCGCCTCCTGCCTCACGAGCTCGTCCACGTTCACGACGTGCATCTCCATGTCCTGTCGTATCAGCGAGCACGCCTGACCGATGTTGATCGCGGTGTCTTGCTTATCCCCGGTCAAGACCCAGACCGCCATCCCCGCTTTCATCAGCTGCGCGATGCAGTGCGGCACCCCGTCCTGGAGCTTATCCTCGATCGCGGTCGCGCCGAGGAGGTACAGGTCTCTCTCGATCGCCTCCGCGCACGCTTCGATCTTCTCGTCCCTCTTCTCCATCGCCTGCGCCGCCTCGACGTAGCCTTCGTTCCACTTGGCGTACTCCGCCTCCGGGATGTCTCTCTTCGCGAGGCACAGCGTGCGCAATCCGCTCGCGGCGTAATCGTCCATGTGCGCCTGCGTCGGTTCCGTGTACTTTTGGTTCCCGTACGCGAGGCGGTCGTATATGATGCTGTCCGCGCCCTTGCAGAAGAGCGTGATCTTACCCTCCGGCGTGCGCACGATCGCGGACATGCGCTTCCTCGTGGAGTTAAACTCGAGGATGTTCAACACGTCGTAGTGCGCGTCACGGACGCCGCCGCCTTTGCCGCTCGGCTCCTCGACGTCCACGCCCGAGGTGTTCCTCGTCTTGAAGAAAAAGCCGAACCGCTTCGCGGCGACGACGAACGCGGCCTCGTCCGGGGACTCGGCCTGGTACGAGATCGTGTCCGGGTTCGGCTCACCCTCCGGGATGACCGTGTGGCACACGGCGAGGCAGCGGAAAAACTCGCGAATGTCGCCGTCGTTCGGTAAACCCATCCACGCGCCGTTGTCGATCCTCTTGTCCTTGAAGTTGAACCCCGGCTCGATCGCTTTCGCGCTCGAGGGCGCGCTCAGGATCCTCCCTTGCCTCTGCGCGATGTTCCGCTCGATCTCCGTGACGCCCTCGCCGTACGACACGCCCGCGACGGAGCACTTGAAAAACTCCATCGAGTTACACGTCAGCGTCCCGGTTTTGTCCGACAAAACCGTGTTCACCATCCCGAGCTCCTCGTTCAGGTTCGACGTCCGCGCGCGCATCGGGGTGTCCGTCTCCGCGTGGTACATCCGCTTGTCGTTGTTCAGGAAGATCATCGCCTGGCACACCTTGACGAATTCCAGCGACACGTACAGAGAAATCGGAATCAAGTACCCGTACAACACGTACGACGTCAAAAACGCCACTAACCCCACGGTCGTGGAGTCGCTCGGGTCGAACACCATGTCCGCGACCACCGTGTTCATGTACCAGTGATCCAGGGACTCGTCTTTGATCCACAGCCCGCACACGACGGCGGTGACGGTGCATATGATCACGAGCAACGCGAGCATGGCGAGGACGATCTGGTCCATCCCGCGCTCCACGGTGCTGCGCTTCGACGGCGCCGCGGACGAGTTCATCATCACCTTGGTGTCGTGCCCGGTGTATATCGCGATCCCGATGACGTACTCCGTGTTCCGCAGCGAGCTCCCGCGCAACAGCACGTTGACGGGCTGCAGAGAGATTTTCTTGACGTCGCCTTCGAACGGAGAGCCGTCGTACACCTCCCTCGTCGCGTCTAAGTTCCCGGTGAACGTGTACAGCGAGTTGTTCGCGTGCTCGCACTCGACGTGGCACGCCTTGTTCGAGCTCATCGCGGCTAGGATCGCGTTCCCGCCGTCGACCACCTTGCCCATCCCTTCCACGCCGCGTTTGAGTTTTAAATTCGTCTCCCCGTCCAAGTTCTTCGTCTCCACGTAGCACACGCGGTCGTCCAGGTTGGACGCGAGGAGGACGAGGTCGCACGGGAACGCCTGGTCTCTCACGACCCTGACGAGGTCGCCGCTTCGCACCTCGCGCCACTCGCACTGCGTCATGGACGTCCCGTTGAACCGTTCCGTGAGCGTCGTGTTTTGCTCCTTGTCCTGCTTATGCCTTTTATAATCTTCCACCGCCTCTTTCGCCATGGAGAGCCCGACGACTAAGATGAGCGGCGTCCATATCGTGTACGGCTCGATCGGCGAGATGGCGGGGAACAGCGAGATGATCGCGACGGAGAGGAAGTAAATGTTCGCCACCCGGCGGAACTGCTCGTACAGCGCCTTGGGCAGGAACGTGAAGAGGTTGTACTTGCCCGTGCAGATCGAGTTGCCCTTGTACTTGAACGCCGCGTTCGCGTCGAGCGGGTCGACGAACACGACGCGCGACTCCGGCTGCTCGCGCTTGGACAGCGAGCGCAACATCGCCGCGTCCACCGTCGATGCCGCGTCGGCGTCGGCGTCACGGGGACGGACGCGGTTGGGCGAACCGATCGCGCGCGCGGCGCGGTCGAACGCGCCCGCGTTCGACCGCGGGGGTGTTCGCCTCGGCTCTGCCCTCGATTAGTCGTCGGACGGCGCGACCGACGACCAATTTAGTTTGAGGGAAAGGTCGGCGCGGTGGTCGCGCGGACGCGCGACGACCGGCGGATGTCGCCCGGCGCGGTGCGCGCGGGGGTGCGCCGTGGGCGCGGCGCGATCGGTCGCGATCGAACGCGCGAGCCACGCGCGCGCGGGTGTGTGCCGCCGCCGCCGCGCGAGGAGGGCGACGGAGAGACGCGGGCTCTGATCGCCTGAAAACGACTGCAGTCGCGGCAGGGTCACGGCGCCAGCCTGGCTTGCGACGCGAATAATATTCGCGTTGTGGGCGAGGCCGAGGGCGCGGCATTCGAACGCGCGCGGTCGCGTCGATGGACCAGGGGGTCATAGACGAGCTGCTGAAGATTTGCATCGCCGCGCAGACGGTCCTTCTCGGATTCTTCGTCATCGTCGCCATCTTCCGAAAGCCGCAGTGATCGAGCGGCGCGCGGCGATCGCGACTGCTGTGCGCGGATTTAAATTAAAAGTCGGCATCGCAGCTGACGAAATCGTCCACCATGTTCGCGGGAGAGGACGCGGAGAACGAGGCCGGGCTGTCCGAGTACGAGCTCGAGCGCATCGCGCGGATCCGACGGAACAGAGAGATCATGAAGCAGCTCGGCCTCGCGGACCACGACATCGTCTCCGCGGCGAGACAACGATGCGGGCACGACGTCGACGGAGGAGGCGACGCGAAGAGAGCGTCTACTACAGGTAGGCCGAAAAAGAAGCGCGTCGCCGCCGGGGAGAACGGCGTCGTCGAGGGCGCGCGCCGCTCGAAGCGCATCGCGTGCGAGGCGGCGTCGCACCCCGAGGGCGTGGACGGCGACGACGCCGACGAGCGCGCCCGCGGCCGCCGCGCCGCTCACGACGCGTACGCGCTCGACGGCGATCACGAGGCGGAGGAGGAAGCCTTCCGCCTTCGCTGGGCGGGACGCCAGGCGCGCGTCTCCATCGTCGGCACGGCGTCGTACCAGCACACGCTGATGCGCGTGCGGACGATGGACGAGGGCGGGCTGCGGCGGCGCGTGAAGGCGATCGAGCGCGCGAAGGGGAAGCACGCGGTGGTGAAGATGCGTTTGTTCGCGCGCGTGCTGTTTCTGGAGGGACACGACGCGCTCAGCGAGGACGCTGCGGCGTCGTTGTCGCGGTTGATCGCCGAGCTCGGGGACCCGGAGGCGGAGGCGGAGGAGGAGGAGGAGGATGGGGGCGGCGAGGGGAAGGAGAACGCGCCCGCGGCGGAGAAAGCGGCGGCGGCCGTCGAGGCGTGACGTCGACGGTTGTAAACAAAGAAGGTAAAATTATCATAAGAATATTTGCGTAGCGTACAGTACACTCATCGCGTCGTCGCGTCGATCATCTGATGATCTCGCGCTCACGCCTTCAGAGGCTTCCCCTCCGCGTCGAGGCAGTCCCACCCGTCCGCCTTCACGCTCTCCACCGCGGCAGGGGACCCGACGATCGCGAGCGCGGCGGTCTTCCCGACGAGATATTTCTCCGCGCACGATCGCATCTTCTCCGCGGTGCAGTCCAACAGCCGGCTCCGGAAGAGCTGCCTGGACTCGTCCGTGAGACCGGCGGTGAATCTCGATGCGCCTCTGGACTGCGGCGCGACCGGGGCGTCGATCGCCTTGAACGCGCGCAGGTGCGCTTCCTCCAACAGCGCCGGGGTGAGGTTCCCTTTCGTCGCCGCCCACTCCGCCGCCTCGACAAACTTTTCAATCGTCGCCGTCGTGTTCGGGTCTCGGTACGACGAAAACGCAAAGACGCCCTCGATCGGCGCCGCGGACGCGCCGCCGCCGTACGCGCCGCCCTTCTCTCGCAGTTCCCTGTGAAGGAAGCTCGTGGACATCGCCTGTGCGAGGAGGAACAGACCCGCGCTGTCCTCGTGCGCGTACGGCACCGTCTTAAACGACGCCGCGCAGTAGTTGGTTTGCGTCGGCACCGCGACGAACGCCTTCGACGGATCGGGCGCGAACCCGGCGAGGGCGTCCGCCATCGTCGCCTCGTCCTTCTTCGCGGCGGCGCCCTTCGCCGGCATCGCCGCGAGGAGCGCGTCCATCGCTTTCGTCGCCCTCTCCGCGGGCGCGCCGGGCTGGCACGCGACGCGGCATCGCAGCACGCGGTCGGAGGCGAGCGCGATGGACGCGATCTCCGCGAGCGCGGCTTCCACCTCCTCGACCGCGGCTTCCTTCTCCGCGGCGAGCCTCTGAAGCATCGCGACGTGCGGCAACCCCGAGGTGCGATAGTCCAGCGCGCTGACGGCGTCGATGGACGCGTTCGCGTAGCCCTTCGCGTACGAGAGCCCGTTCTGCGCGACGCCCCCCGCGGCGGCGGCGGCTCTCCGGGAGAGGAGCAGACCCACCTGAAGCGAATGTCGGGGTGGAGTTCAAAGGCGTCAGGTAGAGTTGAAAGGCGCCGAGGGCGGGGATTGAAAGCGAGAGACCCTGGGCGGAGAGAGACGCCGGGAAAAGTCCTTAAGGATCGGCGTTCACCACGCCGACGCGGTCGTATGGGAACCAGTGTATAGAACCCACCTGCTTCTCCTCGCCGCGCCACCGCGCGCCGGTGACCACCTCCGCGATGAGATCGAACATCGCGTCGACGTTGCGATCGAGCGCGTTGCCGGAGATGGATAAGACGATCTGCGGCGGGCCGTCGCCGTCCAAGGGGAGGATGGAGTCGACGCCCGCGCCGACGCCGCCAGTCTTGAGCTTCTCCAGTTGCGACAGTTGCTTGTAATCGCGCTCTTTCGTCCCGAGCTCCGTGATGAAGTCGGCGAACAGGTCGAGGTACGGCACGAGACGGTCCGGGACGTCGGTGACGTCGAGCAAGACGCTCGCGTACGTGATGCCGTTCGTGGGCTGGAGGTCCAGCTGTAACGGCTTCCCCGTCGCCGTTTTCACGTGCTCCGACGTCCACTTGGTGATCTCGCGCGGCACCGCCTCGGAGACGATCAACGTCGGCAACACGCTCGCGTCTTGCACGGAGTCTTGGCTGTCCCTGAGCGCGACCGCCTCGCGGACGATCTCCTTCTTCTTCTCGTCGTCAAGCGCCGCCTGAATCGCGGCGACGTGCCTCTTCTCTTCCTCCTCGAGCTTCGCGTCGTACGTCTTATCCGCCTCGCCGACGACGGTGACCTTGTGCGGGTTGTCCAGGAACCTCCGCCGCACGAGCTTCTGCCAGAACTTCGGGTCCGCGTCCAGCGCGGCGTTGAGCATCGCCGCCATCGCGGGCGTGCGCAGCGGGCGCATGCCGTCGCCGCCGTGGACCCACGTCCCCATCGCGCCGAACGCCACGCCCAACCCGAACTGCGTCGACGTCCTCGCCGCGCTGAGCTCCACCTGATGCATGATCGCGTCGACGCGGTCTCTCGGGAACCCGTCCTGCGCGATCGCGCGCAGCGTCTCCTCCACGATCGTCTCCACCTTCTCGACGTCCTCGGCGGCGACGCCCTTGAGGCCGACCGCGAACGAGGTCTCGCGTCGGGAGCCGCTGTAGGGCCATTCCATACAAAAACAGTTCTCCGGTCAGTTGAAAGGAGCTGCGATCAAATGTTGAAACCGGGCGATGGGTGAAAAACTTTTGATAGAACGCACCTGTACCCGGTGCCCGGAGCGAACCCGCTTCCCAGTCCGGACTCGAGCAGGCTCTCGTGGAAGTACGCCTGCGGGCCGCTCAGCAGGAGGTCCGACGCGACCGTCAGCGCGAAATTCTCCAGGTCCGCGCCCTTCTCCTTGATCTGGTTCACGAGGAGGTACGCCACGGAGACGACGGACTGCTTCGCCTCGTCCGCGACGACGGCTTCCGCGGGGATCGGCACGACGACGCGTTTCGGCGCCGACAGCCTCAGCTCGTCCGACACGTCCAACGCGCTGACGTCGATCGCGTCGAACTTGCCGAGCGCGAGCTCTTGCGCCTTCGCCAGCGTCTGCTCCAGCGGCAGGTCGCCGTACGTGAAGAACCGCGCGTTCGAGGGGTGGTAGTGCAGCGCGTGGAACGCGCGCAGCTGATCGTGCGTGAGGTCGGGAATGTTCACCGGGTCGCCGCCGCTGTTGTGATGGTACGTGCTCGTGGGGAAGAGCTCCGCGCCGAGCGCGCGGGAGAACCGCGCGCTCTGCGACCCCATCGCGCCCTTCATCTCGTTGAACACGACGCCCTTGTACTTCAGCTCCGAGCTCGGGTCCTCCATGTCCGCGAACTCGAGGCGGTGGCCCTCCTGAGGGTCGTTCCGTCGGTCGAAGCGACGTCGAAAGGCGGAGTCGAAAGGCGTCAGAAGCGGAGTCGAAAGGCGTCGAAGCGCGTCGGGATCGAAAGCGTGGCGTGGGCGAAGAGTGACGAACGCCGGGAGAGAGAGTCCTTATGGAATGAAGTTCACGACGCGAGCGCGGTCGTATGGGAACCAGTGCGGTAATCTATAGAACGCGCCTGAAGGAAATCCTCCCGCGTCAGCTTGGGGAAAAACGCTGCGTCGAGGTAGACGCCGAGCAGGTTGTAGTAATCCACCGTGTTCAGCGTCGCGAACGGGTAGCACGTGTAGTCCGACGCGGTCATCGCGTTCATGAACGTCGACAGCGACCGTCGCAGCATGTTGAAGAACGGATCGCGGATCGGGTACCGTTCGCTGCCGCACAGCGCGGTGTGCTCGAGGATGTGCGCGACGCCCGTGGAGTCCGTCGGCGTCGTTCGAAAGGCGACGTTGAAGACGTTGTTGTCGTCGTCCGCGCCGCAGTGCATCCATCGCGCGCCCGTCTTCTTGTGGATCAACTCCGCGCACGCGACGTTGTACTCGTCGACTTCCTCGACCGCGATCACTTCGAACGCGCCGTCGACGAACGTGTCGCCGACTTTGAGATCGGCGATCGCGGCGACCGCGGGCGCCTTCGCGACGACGGGCTTCTCCTCCACGGCCGCCGCGGACGCGTTCGCGTTCGCGTTGCCGCCCATGCGCGCGGTCGTGATCGACGCGAGGCCGCCGATGAGGACGGGGCGACGCGGGAGGTGCGCGCCGCGGCGTTCGCTGTCGTGCGCGCGGACGACGTTCACGCGACGCGCCGCGAGCGGGGTCGTCGTCGTGACGAAGGAGGAGGACGCGCGCGCGCGCGTCAGCGCGCGTCCGGTCGCGGTGCTCGTGAACGCGCGCATCGTCCGCGCGGGCGCGAGGGATCGGGACATCATCATCTAGGGACCCTGTCGTGTCGCGCGCGAGCGGGTGTGGCCCGGTGCCGTCGTTCCATCGACGTCATCTTTCTCTGTTCTTCCGACGACCTTTCCCGCCATTGGGTCGTGCTTTCAATTTCACCGTAAGTCACTTTCAAAGAGTGCTCGCCAGAGCGGTGATCTTGCCGATGAGCGGGGGGGTAAATGCCAATGAAAAAGGCCGGAATTGCTGAGATGCGCTTCTCGCGCCGACGAACAGCCGTCATCAATCGCGGCGACGCGACGCGCTCTTCACACGGCGTCGCGCTCACGCGGCGATGCAGAGCGCGGCACATCTGGACAGCACCGTTCGCGCGAGCATGTTGCGCAGGATGTGCGTCAACGCGCTGCGGCGCGTCCCCGCCGCGGCCGCCGCGCGGCCTGGCGGTCGCGACGTCGACGCGTTCGCGGAATCGGCGGCGTGCGGAGGAAGAAGAATGCCGCATCGCGTCGGCGGCCGCGCGTCGACGACGTCGCCGGCGTCGTCGCTCTCCTCGCGCCGGTGGATCGCGACGACTCCCTCTCACCTCGCGTCGAAGTGGCATCCCGCGCGCGCGGCGAAAGCCGCCGCCGCCGCGAGGGCCGCGGCGGCAGAGGAGGACGGCGGCGTCGCGAGCGCGACCGCGGAGCAGAGAGCCGCCGTCCTCGCGAAGCTGCCGTCCGTGTGCCCCGGCTGCGGCGTCGGCCTTCAGTGCGACGACCACAACCTCCCGGGGTACTTCGTGATCCCGCAGCGGCTGCTCGACGCGGAGGAGGAAGGGGAGGCGGACGGCGCGGCAGACGCGGACGACGGCGGCCTCGACGGCGTAGACGCCGCCGCCGACGACGTCGACCCGGCGACGGCGGCGTTCAACGCGAGGCTCGCGGAGGCGCGCGAGATGGAAGCCCTCGCGGCGGACGACGACGACGACGACGACGACGACGACGACGCGATGGAAGATGCGATGGAAGACGCGCTCGACGGGATATCCTACGACGACGACGAGACGTTCGAGCTCCCCGCGGATTTCGACGACGGATTGGGCGAAGACGCGATCGAGGTCGACGAGGACGCGGCGTTGGGCGCGCTGAATGCGATGTTCGACGACGACGACGACCGCCGCGATCGCGACGACGACGAGGAGGAGGAGGAGGACCGACGACGCGAGGAGAGGAAAGCGGCGCGGAAGAAGAACCCGAACCTCGTCACGTGCGCGCGGTGTTACAGCTTGCGTCACCACGGCGTCGTCAAAAACCAAGCCGCGGAGATCCTCATGCCGTCGTTCGATTTCGGCCGCGTCGTCGGGAACAAACTCAAGCGCACCGGCCCGGGCGGCGCGGTGATCCTGCTCCTCGTGGACATCGTCGACTTCGACGCGTCGTTTCCGATCGACGCGGTGGACTTTTTGGACCCGTACGTGAAGGACGAGACCGTGGACGTGCTCCTGGTCGCGAACAAGGTTGATCTGTTGCCGACGCGATGCACGCGCGCGAGGGTGTCGAGCTTCGCGCGACGCCGAGCCAAGTCGCACGGGCTGCGGAAAGCCGCGGGCGTGCACCTCGTCAGCGCGCACACGGGCATGGGCATCAACACCCTGAGCGAGCAGCTGATGCAGTTGCTCGAGGACGGGAGGGAAGTGTGGGTGGTGGGCGCGCAAAACGTCGGGAAGAGCTCGCTCATCGTCCGCCTCTCGCGACGGTTCGACGGCCCCGGCCCGGAGGACGGCGGCCCGCTCGCGAGTCATCTCCCCGGGACGACGCTAGGGGTCGTGAAACTCCCGAAGCTGCTTCCGAACGGCACGGACGTGTACGACACCCCCGGACTCCTTCAGCCGTTCCAAGTCTCCTCGAGGCTCACGGGCGAGGAAGCGCGGATGGTGCTGCCGCGGCGGCGGCTCTCCCCGCGGACGTACCGCGTCGAGGTCGGCGGGTCGATCCACCTCGGCGGGCTCGCGCGCGTGGACTACCTCGACGGTCCGCAGCGGACGGTGTACCTCACCGTGTGGGTGAGCGACGACGTCGTGTCGCATTACGTCGTCAGAGGCGAAAACGGCAAGGCGGACGCGTTGTACGAAAAACACGCGGGCGGGAAACTTTCGCCGCCGATTGGCGAAAACCGCGTGAAACAGCTCGGGGAGTGGGGCAGTCGCACGGTGACGGTGTACGGCACGGACTGGAACACGTCCACGAGGGACATCTCCATCGGCGGGCTGGGGTGGGTCGGCGTCGGCGTCAACGGCGAGGCGTCGTTTCGAGTGTGGACGCACGAGGGGGTCAACGTGGAGACGAGAGAGGCGCTGGTACCGGACATGGCGCGGGCGTTACATCGCCCGGGGTTCAGCAACGAGCAGCAGCACAGCGGAGGGAAGGGCGGGAGTAAAGGACGGCCGAGCAAGAAGATCATGCGCGGTGGGGGATACAACGCGCCGACAAAGTCAAAGCGCGGCGGCGGCGGCGGCGGCGGCGGCGATTTTAATTTCTGATCGGCGATCGTCCGTGCGATCTTTCTTCCTCGCGGCGCGACGTACACTGGTCCCCATACGACCGCGTCGGCGTGGTGAACGCCGATCCTTAAAGACTTCGTCCAGTCGTCTTCTTCCTCACGCGTCGCTCTTCGGCGGGCACGTCCCCCGCTCTCTCAAGCTCGCGGCGTAGGTGTTCTCCACGGTCCTCGGGTATTCGTCCCAGTCGATCTCGCCCTCGCACCGCTCAACCCTCGGGAAGTCGTCGCAACACCAAGTCCCCGTTTGCATCCAACTCGAGTCCGGATCGTAGACGTCCTTCCCGTTATCGGCGGGGACGCTGTAGCACGGCTCCTCCGGGGTCTCCGGTCTGATCACCGGCCGGACGTCGCCCAGCTGCGGCGTCGTGTACCTCGCGCCGCCGCTGAGGGCGATTCCACGCGAAAGAAGTGCATCGGTCGTGTCAGTCGAAACGGGACGCGAGCAAACGTTGAAACCGAGGGGCGCGCACAACGCGCCTGTCGGTCGTGTCAGTTGAAACGGGACGCGAGCAAACGTTAAAACCGAGGGGTGCGCTGAACGCGCCTGACGATCTCCACGAACTCGTTCGGGTCGCTTCCGAACCACGCGCCCACGGTGGTGATCGACAACACTTTCACGTCCGCGCACGCGTCGAAGACGTCCTTCGCGTCCTTCTCGCACATCCGCACCCGCCGCGTGATCGTAATCGCGTCCTCGTTCGCCGTGGCGTTGACAGACGTCGGGAGTCTCTCGCGGAGTTCCGGAGTGAGGTCAGGTGCGTACGCGACCGCGCCCGGCGCGCACCCGAGGACGCCGAGGAACGCGGTCGCCCTCGCGACGCACGCCGGGTACCGCGCGAGCATCGAGCAGATGGACGACCGCTCGAGGTCTCCCTCGTCGAACGCGTCGAGCATTCGCGGCGCGGACGGGTTCTTCTCCGAGCGTCGGTCGTCGAACACGCGCCAAACGGACGCCACCGAGGCGTTCGTCCATCGCAGCGCGATCTCGAGCGCTTCGCACGGCGCGCAGCACGACGGGTCGCCGACGTTCATGCCCGGGACGTACTTCGCCGTGAGCGCATCCGCGACGTGCGCGGGGGGTCGCCCGGTCACGAAGCAGAGGAGGTCCTCATCGGCCGCGGCGCTACACGTACACGGGAGGAACGTTGACAGCGATACAGCGACACAGCGTGCCAAAGAACCAGCGGAGAGGTGCGTCTTCCAGGAGCGCGAAGGACGCGAGCGAGCTCGCGATCGAGGGCGGGATCGTGCCATCTGCGTTCCACGTCAACGCGCGCGCGGGCATGACGGAGTGGCGAGCGAGACGACGCGGACGTCGTCGTGGTCGCGTCTCGTCGAGCCTTCCGAGGAAAGGGTTCGAGGCGTAATAACGCTCGATTTTGTTGTTCGTACACTTGACTCTGGACAACAGAAACGCTCGCGTCGTCAGTCGTACCGCGCCGCCGCGCACGCGACCGGACTCGCGGCCGTGCTCGAGCCGTCGCCGCCTTTCTTCCTCCTGCCGCACAACAGCGTCACGACGGGCAAGATGACGATCCCGTGCGCGTAGCTCACGGCGACGGCGACGGCGAAGAGCGGGAAAAAGTAATCCCGCAACGCCGGCGACGACGCCGCGGCGAGCAACGCCGTCCCGACGACGGACGTCACCCCCATGGCGGTGACCGGCTTCGTAAACTGCCGCAACGCGTCCGTTACTTTATCCACGACGTCCATCTTCTCGCTTATCACGATCGAGTACATGATGTGACACACGTACTCGTCCGCGAGACCGATGATCGCGACCAGCAACACCGAAGACACCGCGTTGAGTTTCAACCCCAACGCGCGCGTCGACGCGAACGTCGTCGCCGCGACGGACGCGAGCGCGAGGACGACGATCGCGGCGGTGTAGAAGTTCATCGCGAAAAATACAATCACGCCGACGGCGGCGATCGCGGCGAGCACGCGCGTGAGGTGGTCGCGCCGCTGGTTGATGAACTGCTCGTGGTAGACGTAGTCCGCGCTGATCGGGTACGCGTGCACTTCGATCGCGGCGGCGTTCGCGTTCGCGGGGTCGATCGCCGCGTTCAACGTCGGAGCGTTCATCGTCGGAGCGTTCATCGCGGCGACGGCGCGCGCGATCGCTTCCGGGTCCACCGCTTTCCGTAACGACACCATCGCGTCCACGGTTTCCGCGCTGTCGCGAAGCGGCCGGTGCAGCGTCCGCAGCCTCGAGATCGGTATCGCGCACGCCCGATCGTCGTCCGCGACGACGCGCACGTCGTGCTTGAATGGCTCGCCCTCCGGGGCGTCGTTCAGGAAGATTCGCAGCGCGTCGCAGTCGTCGGCGCCGACGCCGGCGTTGAACGGCAGCCACCCGTCGACGAACGCGTCGTACCACCCGAACACGGGACCGTCCACGTGCGCGTCGTTCTCCACCCTCCGCGTGAGCTCGCGCATCGCCGCGTCGACGCCCGCGCGATTCGCCCCGAAGTAGTCCACGCCTTTGATCACGATGAACACGGGCGGTCCCATGTGCGAGTTGCACGCCGCTTCCACGCGCAGGTACGCGTCGAGGTCCGAACCGGCTCGGGCCATCTCTCGCGGCTCGATCCCGGCGACGACTTTCGTCGCGGCGAACGCGGAGACGAAGAGCGCGGCGAGATACGCGGCGACGACGACGATCTGCACGGGCAGGCGGTCGACGACGCGGACGTAACACGCCGCGGTCGGGAGAAGACTCGGAGGGGACGGAGGATGAAGAACCAGAACCTCGCCAGACTCGGGCTCGGGCTCGACGCCACGACGATGACGACGACGACGACCTGATGGGGAGGAGGAGGAGGAGGATCCGAACGCGGTCTCGCACGCGATCAACACCCCGGGGAACACGGTCACTATCGGCACCAGCGCGAGCGCGACGCCGACGCCCGCGGTGAGGCAGAAACTTCGAAGCGCGGGGACGTCCGTGGTGCCGGCGACGAGCAGCGCGACGCACGACGTGAGCGACGTGATCCCGACGGACGGCACCGAGACACCGAGGCCCTCCGCCATCGCCGTCGCGTTTCGTAACGCCCGAGAAGATGGCGTTTCTCTTCTCGAGTCCGGGGCCCGCGCGTCGTTCGCGTCGGCGTCGTTCGCGTTGGCGTCGTCCGACGCGTCCTCCTCCTCCTCCTCCTCCGCGCGATCGAGCGCGAGGTCGAACTGCTTCGCGACGATGAAGACGTTGTCCACGCCCACGGCGACGAGAAGGTACGGCACGACCTGCACCGCGATCGGCGTGAGCTCCAAGAACGTGGCCGTCAACCCGAGCGTCGCCGCGGCGGCGAGGGCGACGAGCGCGACGCCCGCGAGCGCCGGGAGTATCCGCTGATGCATCCTCGCGAGTTCTCCGCGACGCGTCAGAAAGAAGGTCACCGCGACGGTCATCATGACGTAACACCCCACGAGCACGCCAAAGTCGGACCGCTCTTGCGCCTCGATCTCGAGCGACGCGGATATCTCCGCGTTGGCGACGACGCGGACGCCGACGCCGCCGTCCTCGTTCAGCGCGCGCATCGTCTCGATGAACGCCCTCTCCCACCGTTCCAACGTCTCCGCCGGCGCGGACGCGGGGTCGAGAAAGTACGTGAACACGAACGCCCCGGCGTCGCACAGTCGCGATCGTGTCTGGTCGCCGTCGTTCGGGTTGACTGACTCGGTGACGCACCCCAACACGCGTCGTCGTTCGACCGGCATCGGACCCGAGTACAGCGTCGCGGTGACGTCGTCGCGGAGCTCCTCCGTCGTCGCGTTCGTCGGCACGCCTCCGACGCCGCTCGGCCAGAACGCGAGCGGAGTAAACGCCAGGCATTCCGACGTTTTATCCATCGGCCGCGCGCGCGCGCACAGGTCGTCGAACGTCACGGAACGCGTCGTCACGGCGTCGGCGTCGACGTCGGCGGCGACGGCGACGGCGCGCGCGGCGGCGTCGACCGCGAACGCGGCGCGCACGCGCGCGGCGTCCGCGAGCATCCCGTCCGTGTCCTCGGTCGACGGACAACCTCCGCGGCCGCCGCGCGAACTCCCTAAACCCTCGGATCCCGGGACGTGGACGATGACGCGCGCCGGGCGGCTGAACGGGTCGGCGCCGAACGCGCGCTCGCTCTCGCGTTTCTGCGCCAACGCGCTCGAGCCGCGCGGCACCCAGACGTCGTCGACGTCGCGCGCGAAGTCCGCGGCGAGGAGGCCGAGGCACGCGAGCGCGAGGACGGTCACGGTGACGAGCGCGGAGACCGCGGGGTTGCGCCGCAGTCGTCGTCGCGCACGCGCGGCGGCGTCCGCGTCGTCCGCGTCGTCCTCGGATAGCGCGCGGCGAGGAGAGAGCGGCGGCGACCTCGACCGCGCCCTGGCGCTTCGGCCGACGACCGCGCGCGCGAGAGGCCCCGCGCAGAAGTCCCGGAGCGAGGACGCGGCGGACGCGCGGACGCTGCCGCACGCGCGCGACGCGGCGCTCCACCCGCGCGTGGACGCGGCGGCGCAGTTCATGTCGGGGCGGCCGGGGACGTCGTGGCCCGCGCGGGGGCGTTTGGCGCGCTGCCAACCAAACTGAACGAGACTATGATAGGAAGGCTGGCTCCTCTTCCGAGAAAAAGTAGGCACTTTTCGCAGCGCGCCGCCAGCGCAGCGCGCCGCCACGATGCCGCCGAAGAAGAAGGACGAGCCCGCGGAGGCGCTCGGCGCCGCGCGGTTCGGCCGCGTCCGGAACAACCTCAAGATGGGCGTCGTCGGCTTACCCAACGTCGGGAAGTCGTCGCTGTTCAACCTCCTGACGGACCAGTCGATCGCGGCGGAGAACTTCCCGTTCTGCACGATCGAACCGAACGAGGCGAGGTGCGCGGTGCCGGACGAGCGGTACGACTACCTGTGTCAGGCGTGGAAACCGCCCTCGGAGTACCCCGCGTACTTGCACGTGACGGACATCGCGGGCCTGGTCCGGGGCGCCGCGGAGGGCGCGGGCCTGGGGAACGCGTTCTTGAGGTGCGTTCTACACACTGGTCCCCATACGACCGCGTCGGCGTGGTGAACGCCGATCCTTAAGGACTTTGCCCGGCGTGTCTCTCCGTCCACCCCTCGCTTTCAATCCCCGCCCTCGGCGCCTTTCAACTCCACCTGACGCCTTTCAACTCCACCCCGACGTTCGCTCGTATGGAACGACCCAAAGCCACGTCCAAGCCGTGGACGGCGTCTTCCACGTCGTCCGCGCGTTCGACTCCGAGGAGGTCATCCACGTGGACGACTCCGTGGACCCGGTCCGGGATCTGGAGACGATCCAGGCGGAGCTCTGCGCGAAGGACATGGAGTACCTCAAGCGCGCGGTCGAGCAAGAGAAGATGGACGTGAAGAAGAACCCGACGATGAAGCTCTCCGGGTTGTTTACGTCGACGATGGACAAGGTGGAGGAGATGCTGACGAACAACCAGCCGATACGGACGGGGGATTGGTCCACGCCGGAGGTGGAGATGATCAAAGAGAAGCTCGCGCGGCTGATAACCACGAAGCCGATCGTGTATCTCGTGAACTTGAGTAAGCGAGACTTCGTCAGGAAGAAGAACAAGTGGCTGGTGAAGATTCACGCGTGGATCAAAGAGCACGGCGGCGGGGTCATGATCCCGTTCTCCGTCGAGTTCGAGCGGGAGCTGTGGGATCTCCGCGAAGACGCGGACGCGACCAAGGCGTTCCTCGACGCCGCGGAGGGCGCGAAGAGCGCGCTGCCGAAGATGGTCGTCCAAGGGTACAAGGAACTGAACTTGATCTACTACTTCACCGCGGGGGAGAAGGAAGTGAGGTGCTGGACGCTGTACGAGGGCTCGCTCGCGCCGCAGGCCGCGGGGGTGATTCACAGCGACTTCGAGAGAGGGTTCATCAAGGCTGAGGTGTGCGCGTACGAGGACTTCAAGGCGCTCGCGAAGGGGAAGAGCATGGCGGAGGTGAAAGCCGCCGGGAAATACCGGCAAGAGGGGAAGACGTACGTGGTGAAGGACGGGGACATCATCCACTTCCAGTTCAACGTCACCGCGCCGAAGAAAAAGTAGACCAAAAAAGTTCATCGGTCAGTTAAAAGGGGACGCGATCAAATATTGAAACTGAGCGGTGGGTGAAAATCACAAAAAAACCTGATCTACTGCCTGCGGCTGACGGTCGCCGACGCGCTCGGCACCGTGCACGTCATCGTTAGATCGTCACGCGCACATCGCCGCGCGCCATGCTCGCGACCGCGCTGCGCCGATCCGCGAGAGCCGCCGTCGCGGAGGATGCCAACGCTGCGCGGCGCGCGCGATCGATCGTCGCGTCGTGGATGACCCCCCCCCGCGCGCGCGACCCGTCCGCGGCGCCGTCCGCGGCGCGCGCGGCGTCCACCTCCGGCGCGAGCGCGTCGCCGTCGCCGTCGTCGCCGTCGTCGCCGTCGTCGTCGTCCGAGACGTCCGCGGACATGGCCTCCTTCCGCGCGCGCCTCGCGTCCGGCCCCGGGTTCGGCGACTTCATCGCCGGCTCCGAGCTCCCCGGCGCCGCGTACGCGCTCGCCGCGCCGACGTCGCTGCGCGACAAGTCCACGCGCAAGCCGCCGTGGATGAAGGCGCGTTCTATACACTGGTCCCCATACGACCCCGTCGGCGTGGTGAACGCCGATCCTTAAGGACTTTTCCCGGCGCATCTCTCCGCCCAGGGTCCCTCGCTTGCGATCCCCGCCCTCGACGCCTTTCAACTCCGCTTCTGACGCCTTTCAACTCCACCCCGACGTTCGCTCGTATGGACCCTCGACCCTGAAGCGCACGATCCCCTCCGGCGATCGCTACGTCGAGATCAAGTCCAAGCTCCGCGAGCTCAACCTCTCGACCGTGTGCGAGGAAGCCAAGTGCCCGAACCTCGGCGAGTGCTGGGGCGGCGGCGAGGGCCAGACCGCGACGGCGACGATCATGATCATGGGCGACACGTGCACGCGCGCGTGTCGATTCTGCGCGGTGAAGACGTCGAGGGCGCCGCCGCCGCTCGACGCCGACGAGCCCGCCAACGTCGCCAAGGTGCGTTCTATACACTGGTCCCCATACGACCGCGTTCGCGTGGTGAACGCCGATCCTTAAGGACTTTTCCCGGCGCATCTCTCCGCCCAGGGTCCCTCGCTTGCGATCCCCGACCTCGACGCCTTTCAACTCCACCTGACGCCTTTGAACACCACCCCGACATCGCTTTGTATGGAACGGCCTCAAGGCGATAGCCGCGTGGGGTCTCGACTACGTCGTTCTCACCTCCGTCGATCGCGACGAGCTGCCGGACCAGGGCGCGGGGCACATCGCGGAGACGGTGCGGCGGCTGAAGGCGGACGCGCCGGGCGTGCTCGTGGAGGCGTTGACGCCGGATTTCCGCGGCGACCGCGACCTCGTGACGACGGTGGCGACGTCGGGCGTCGACGTCTTCGCGCACAACGTGGAGACCGTGCCGGAGCTGCAGGCGCACGTGCGCGACCGGAGGGCGAACTGGGCGCAGAGCGTGGACGTGCTGAGGACGGCGAAGGCGGCGGGCGCGGGGATCACGAAGACGAGCGTGATGCTCGGTCTCGGCGAGACGCGCGAACAGGTGGTGAACTGTCTCGAGCTGCTGAGAGAGGCGGATGTGGACGTGGTGACGTTCGGGCAGTACATGCGGCCGACGAAACGGCACCTGCCGGTCGCGGAGTACGTCACCCCGGAGGCGTTCGAGGCGTACAAGGTGATCGCGGAGGGCATGGGGTTCCTGTACGTCGCGTCCGGGCCGATGGTTCGGAGCAGTTACAAAGCCGGGGAGTACTTCCTCGAAAACGTGTTGAAGCAGCGCAGAGCCGCGGCGGCGGCGGGAGAGGGAACGAAGGAGGCCGCGAGGGCCTCCGCGTAGGGTACATCATCTCACTTATTAGTCGTGTTGTCGTCGTGATCGATTCCTCAGGCGTCGCCTGGTACATTAAATCTTCTTCTTAAGTTATTCTTCTACTACAGTACGCGTACTCGGCGGCGCTCGGGCGAGCGCGAAAAAACGAAAATTCGAGCGCGGGGGCGACGCCGCTCATCCATCACCGGTGACCCGCGGGCGATATCAGCGGCGGGCGGATCATCGCCCGCGCGATCCGCGCCTTCGCGGCGGCGAACACCCCCTCCACCTGCTCCGACGGCGACTTCCCGCGCTCGTCCCACCCGTCCACGCTCTCGAACGAGTCGTCCAGCCCCGCGTGCGCCGCCGCCGTCGCCGCCGCGGCTCTGCGCGCGACGTGCGTGGACGCGGCGTCCGACGCGGCGGTGGTCTCGCGCGGGACCCTGGGGACCGCGGTGACTCGCGACAGCGACACCGCGACGAAGCTCTCCTCCTCGGAGCCGGACCCGCCGTCCGTGATGGACAGCTCGACGCGGACCGGGGTGCGCGCGTCGAGCGCGAGGGAGTCGTCCTCGTCCGAGGAATCCTCCTCCTCCTCCTCCTCCTCCTCCGCCGCCGCCGCCGCCGCCGCCGCCGCGGCTTGGACGACGATCGCCGCGACGGCGTCCACCTCGCCCTCCTCCTCCTCCTCCTCCTCCTCCGCCTCCTCGCCGCTCTCGTACACGTATCCCCCACCCCCGTCGGTCTTCTCGCCGCGCGGCGGCGTCTCGAGCGCGCCGGCGACGGCGTCGCCCGCCGCGCCCCCCGCCGCCATCGCTCTCGCGGTCTTCACCCTCCTCGTCAGCGTCTCGATCCGCCGTTCCTTCTCCGCGAGCACGGTCCGCAGGTACCGCAACTCCTTCGCCTGGAACCCCGCGATCTTGTTCAGCTCCGCGAGTCCTCTCGGCGTCTCCGGCGACGCCGCCGCCGCGACGGACGGCTCGGGCGAGTTCCTCGCGCTGTCCATGTCCCGCCGCCGCGCGCCGTCCGCGTCCGCGTAGCCGTCCTCCTCGAACAGCGGCGGCTTCCCGGCGTTGTCCTTCGCCTGCGCGTTCGCCATCCTCAGCGCGCGGACTTCGGCCGTGAGCTCCGCGAGCGCGTCGTCCTGGTCGCGGACGATGCTCTCGACGTAGAACGCGACGTCCGGCGGCATCGGTCGTCCGCTCCGCTCGAGCGCTCGAAGCACGTCCGCGAGCGCGTCCGAGCCCGCGCGCGCGGATCTCGCGTCGCTCGCGGCGCGCGCGCCGTCGTCGTCCTCCCTCGCGGCGCGTCGCTTGACGAGGAACTCCCTGGCTTTGCTGAACACGAACGGCACGGCGAACAGCGCGAGCGAGCCGAGCGGTGCGTTCAGCGCGCGCGGCGCGTACGCCTTCGCGCGGCGTCGCGCGTCGTCGTCAGAATCGTCGTCGTCGGCGTCGCGCCTCGCGCTCGCGTCGAGGCTTCGCGACGCCAGCGCGCCCGCGAGCGGCGCACCGGGGACGAACCGCCGCCCGTCCACGACGCGGACGGCGACGATGTCCTCGCGACGCGAATACAGCGCGTCGTCGTCGTCGTCGTCGTCGTCGTCCGCGTCGTCGTCGACGCGGACCGTCGCGATGCGTCGCCGCCTCGCCGCCTCCAGGAGCCTCGCGCGCTTTTTGCGCTTCCCGTCCTCGTCGAAGCACAGCGTCGGGGAGAGCTTCCCGCTCGCGCCGTAGCCGTAGAGGTTCCCGGACGCGCCGGTCACGGCGAATATCGAGGGCATCGCGGCGTCTCGAGTCGTCGCGAGGCGCGGCGCCGCAGCGTGTGCGCGAGATTCGGGAGAGCTGTCGTCGAACTTCAACGATTCGTTCGAACCGACAGAAAACAACGACGAGCGCGAGCGCAAACGGCCACCTGCAGCGCGCGAGATCCGGCTGAGATCTTCTGCGCTTCGCCTCGGCTTTTCCGCATCGATCGGTCTGGACGCGGCTGGCGGACGCAGAGTTCAACGCGCGCGCGCGGCCGGAGGCTCGAGCTCGCGGCGACTCCGTCCTCTCGCCCGCGCGAGATCCGCGCGCGAGAGGACGCGCGGGGTCCGCGGGCGAGAGGACGCGCGGCGAGAGCGGAGCGCGCGTCGAACTTTCTGAAGTTCTCTCAGAAGGACGCGTCGTTCGTTGTTCGTTCGCGTTGAATTAAAGCGAGACTCCGCCAACAGATAGAAGCGATGGCGGAGGGCGGCGCGGGCGCGCGCGAGGACGAGGACGCGGTCATGATGACCCTCGACGACGACGCGAACGACGACGCGAACGCCTCCATCGCGGCGCCGGGCGACGACGCGTCCCCGGCGCGGTCGTCGTCCGATCGAGGCTCGCCCGCGGACCCGATCTCGCGCGTGAAGCGCGCCGCGGCGACACATCATCACCGAAGCCACAGCGACGGCGAGACCCCGCCGGAAGCGAGCTCGCGTCCTCAGGGCGTCGGCGCCGGGCGAGGCCGCGGCGTCGTCCAGAGGCTCACGTCCGTCGCGCGGAACCTCCCCGCGGTCGGGCACCTGTTCGTTCCCGCGGACGGCGCGGCGACGACGGGGGACGAGTCGCCGACGTCGTCGCCGACGGCGGCGGCGGCGGCGGCGGCGAGCGCGAATCGATTCCCCGACGGCGTCTTCGACATGCGCCTGTCGCACAGTAAAACCAAAAAAGACACGGAGTGGTCCTTCATCAAGCGCGTCAGCAGCGTGAGCAGCCTGCTGTCCGACACCCTGGAGCGGCAACTCGGACGCTTCGGCCCCGCGGGCGTGGAGATTTATCGCTTCGCGTGGCAACGGCTGAACCGCGGCGTCGTCTTCCACATCGTCTTCTACTCCACGCTCGCGACCGCGCTCGTGGTGCTCGCGACGATCGCGGGCTGGCACCTGTGGCTGTTCATGGGCCTGCACATCTTCCGCAGGTTCTGCGTCGTCATCGCGTTCGTCGCCTTCCTCGCGATGCTTCCGCCCGCGTTTCCCAACGCCGCCGCGCACGGGCTGTCGCTCGCGCTCGTCGCCGCGGAGCTGGTGCTGCTCCTCCTGAACCTCGTGCTGTTCGGACTCGTGCACCTCGCGGTGTTGCTTAACAAGCACGCGCTCCCGCGGTGGCTGACGCGGGGTAAGGTGATGATGGGGGAGATGCGGAGCGGCACGATCGATCACAGCGGCAGGGCGAACGTCACGATGGCGCGGGAGCGGAATAAACTCTTGGCGGCGCTCGAGAAGGCGACGACGTACCGCGAGTACGCGGGCGTCGCGTCGCTCTTAGATAAGCTCCCCGCGGACTTGGGCGAGGGCGGGGACGAGTGGCGGCGAGACGAAACTTCGGACAGCGCGGTGTCGTACGACGCCGCGCTGTGTCGCATCTACCTCGCGGTGATGCGTCAGGCGAGGGAGAGCGGCGACGTCGCGGCGCTCGGCTTGGCGCTGCGGACGGTGCTGCATCGAAACTTTGGCGGGATCGATCAGCTGTTCAAGCCCGGCGCGCGCGGGCAAGCGCGGACGGGGACGAAGATCGTCGCGGAGGAGTTCGTGCGCGAGGTGTGCAGGAGCGTGCGGTTCTTGGGCGAGATCGGCGGCGGCGGTCAGATCGGCGGTCTCGGCGGCGGTCTCGGCGGCGGTCTCGGCGGCGGTCTCGGCGGCGGTCTCGGCGGCGGCGGCGCGGCGGCGATCCCGTCGTTACCCTCCGGGCTTCCGCGCGCGATCGGCGTGGACAACCGCGTCCCGGACATGCTCCGCCTCGTCTCCGAAGCGCATCGGTCGTTAGGTCGGACCGCGCTGTGCCTCAGCGGCGGCGGCGCGCTCGCGATGTACCATTTCGGCGTCATCAAGGTGCTGCTTCAGGAGGGCCTCCTGCCGCAGGTCATCTCCGGCACGTCCGGCGGGAGCATCGTCGCGGCGTTCATATCGATGTTCCCGGAGGAGGAGCTTCTGAAGACGATTAGACCGGACTTGAGCTCGCGGCACGGCGTCCGGTGGTTCCCCCCCGTGTGGAAGATGGTCATCAACTTTGTGCAGAACTCGGTGCTGATGTCGTCGGAAAATTTCGCGGAGACGACGAGGGCGTACTTTGGCGACGTCACGTTCGCGGAGGCGTTCGTGATCAGCAAACGCGCGGTGTCGATTCAAATCTCCGTGGGCAGCGGCCACGGGTTCGTGCTGAACCACTTCACCGCGCCGCAGGTGGTGATACGAACCGCCGTGAACGCGTCGTGCGCGCTCCCGGGTCTGATGCGTCCGTTCGAGCTCCTCGCGAAGGATGAAAAAACCGGCGAGCTCATCGCGTTTCACCCGCCCGGCGTGTCGTCGTTCGACGGCACGATCACCGCGGACATCCCCGCGGCTCGCCTCACGGAGCTGTTCAACTGCAACAACTTCATCGTGTCGCAGGTGAACCCGCACGTGAACTTCGTGTTGCACCTCGCGGAGGAAGGCCAAGGCCGAAGGCTGTCGCGCGCCGCGAGAAGCAACGACCGCCGCGCCGCGGTGATCAAGCTCCTCCGCGTCGCCAAGTACCTCCTGCTGAACATCAAGTACGGCGTGCAAAAACTCCTCGAGGTGGACCTTCTGAACTTGCGTATGGTGCGCACGCTGCAGGGCATCTTGGTCCAGGACTTCCGCGGGCACATCACGGTGCTGCCGCAGCTTCAATTCCGCGACTACCTGCGGGTGTTGCGGCACCCGAACGACGACGAGATGGCGAGGTTCATTCGCAACGGCGAGGCGGCGACCTGGCCGCACGTGGAGGCGATCCGGCTGACGATGGCCGCGGAGATCGCGCTGCAGGAGGCCGCCGCGGCGTTGAGAGCGCGGCAGGGGCTCGCGATGAGGGCGCGAGGGCGAAGGAGCGACCCGAGCCGCGACGGCGGCGGCGGCGGCGGCGGCGGCGGCGGCGGCGGGTCCGAGTTCGGCGGCGGCGGCGGCGGAGGGCTCAGGCGGTTCAGCGACGGCGGCGGCGGCGAGCGGCACGGGGCCCAGGACGCGATGACGGCGGAGGATCCGATGTCCCCGGGGCGGAAGAGAGACGCGACGCACGCGGAACACCTGGGCGCGGGGTTATCCTGCGCGGTGGAGCCCGCGGCGTGGCACTGACGACGAGAGTACGCGCTCGTTACTTACGTAGAGATAGCACAGCACACGGCACGTACGAGGAAGAATGCACTCGCAGTCGACGACAGCTGTCGACGACGACGCGGTCGCTCACGGCCACTCGCTGCGTATCCGCGTCGCGCGCCCGCGCAGACCGTCGCGCGCCGAGACGCCGACGCCGCTTCTCCGTTCGCGCCGCGAGCATGGCGAGCGCTTCCGCCGCGCGCGCGGCGATGCGCCCCCGCGTCCCTCCCGCCTCGCGCGGCTCGGCCGCGCGATATCGCGTCGCGCCGCGCGCGTCCCCCCGCGCCGCGGCGACCAGGGCCGCGCGATTCGTTCGCGCGAAATCTCAATCTTCCTCCGTCGTCTCCGCGTCGACGTCCGAGCCCGCGTGCGCGACGGACGACACCGGGAAGATGGTCTGCGTCGAGGAGACCAAGGGCGTCGTGTTCCCGTCGAACCTTCGATGCGCGCTGCAGGTCATCGTGCCCACTCCGGAGGTGGACGACCCGGCGTACTCGCTGTCAGACTACATGCGCCTGCCCGTGGATCAGTACGTCGGCATCGAGCTCCCGATGGGCGCGCAGATGAAGCGCGTCCCGGGGTCGGACTCGCTCTTCCAGCTCGAGATCCCGGGGCTGAAGTTCCTCTCGTTGGAGGTCAAGCCCGTGGTGCGCGTGCGCGTGCGACTCATCGACGACGGCGAGGTTGTCCAGACGTGGACCGGGCAGAGGGGCGAGCCGGGCGGGAAGTCCGTCGCATTCAGAGAGGAAGAAGCCGCCGCGATCGCCGCCGCGGAGGAAAAGGCGAGAGAGGCGGAGGCGAACGGCGACGACGCGAGCGCGATCGAGATCCCGGTCGCGACGCCGATGGGACGCCCCGAGCGCGAGGACGTCGCGCTCATCGGCCCGTGCGTCCTCATCGAGGCGATCTCGTGCCGCGTCGAGGGGAAGGTTGTGGAGGAGCTCGGCGTGAACGATCTGTTCGTGTTCCGCGGGACGACGTGCTTCCGGTGGCGAAGCGCCGGCGACGACTCGCTCGCGGGACCGCCGCTGCGGCGGACCGGCCCGGGCGGCGAGGAGGAGGAGCCGAGCAAGATGGTGGTCGGGAAGGCGAGGGAGGACGAGAGCGTCATCGCCGGGTGGGCGGACATCGGCGTGGGCGTGGACCCGCCGGGGGCATTCGCGCTGCTGCCTCAGTCGTTCGCGGAGAAGGTGGGCGACGCGGTGATGCGGACGACGCTGAAGGCGTTGCAGACGGTGTTTTTGAAAGGGTTGGGCGCAGATTATCAGAGATGGGCGAGCGACGCGGAGTACAGAGCCGCGAGGGAGGTGGCCGCGAAGGAAGCCGCCGCCGAGGCGGCGAGGGAGCTCGGCGACTGCGAGAGAGCGAGCAGCGCGGCGTAGTCTAGCGAGTTGAAACCAACGAAGTCGATGATTTTCGCGCGATGTGTACTGCACACGTAGAGTACAGTAGAGTACGTAGTAGATCTTTTGGCGCGACGTTCGGACGTTTCATTACAATCATCGTGGTACAGTTCGGTTCTCGTGAGGCTATGCGGGGACCGAGGAAAGCACGGGCGAACCTAATACAGCTGTCGCCGGGACGGGTCGTCCTCGCGTGACGCCGATGCTAAGACGCCAATGCGGCGCTCAGTTGCCACCGCGGAGGCGGAGCACGAGGTGGAGCGTCGACTCCTTCTGGATGTTGTAGTCCGCGAGCGTGCGCCCGTCCTCGAGCTGCTTGCCCGCGAAGATGAGGCGCTGCTGGTCGGGGGGGATGCCCTCCTTGTCCTGGATCTTCGCCTTCACGTTGTCGATCGTGTCCGAAGACTCCACCTCCAGGGTGATGGTCTTGCCGGTGAGGGTCTTCACGAAGATCTGCATGCCACCGCGGAGGCGGAGCACGAGGTGGAGCGTCGACTCCTTCTGGATGTTGTAGTCCGCGAGCGTGCGCCCGTCCTCGAGCTGCTTGCCCGCGAAGATGAGGCGCTGCTGGTCGGGGGGGATGCCCTCCTTGTCCTGGATCTTAGCCTTCACGTTGTCGATCGTGTCTGAAGACTCCACCTCCAGGGTGATGGTCTTGCCGGTGAGGGTCTTCACGAAGATCTGCATGCCACCGCGGAGGCGGAGCACGAGGTGGAGCGTCGACTCCTTCTGGATGTTGTAGTCCGCGAGCGTGCGCCCGTCCTCGAGCTGCTTGCCCGCGAAGATGAGGCGCTGCTGGTCGGGGGGGATGCCCTCCTTGTCCTGGATCTTAGCCTTCACGTTGTCGATCGTGTCTGAAGACTCCACCTCCAGGGTGATGGTCTTGCCGGTGAGGGTCTTCACGAAGATCTGCATGCCACCGCGGAGGCGGAGCACGAGGTGGAGCGTCGACTCCTTCTGGATGTTGTAGTCCGCGAGCGTGCGCCCGTCCTCGAGCTGCTTGCCCGCGAAGATGAGGCGCTGCTGGTCGGGGGGGATGCCCTCCTTGTCCTGGATCTTAGCCTTCACGTTGTCGATCGTGTCTGAAGACTCCACCTCCAGGGTGATGGTCTTGCCGGTGAGGGTCTTCACGAAGATCTGCATGCCACCGCGGAGGCGGAGCACGAGGTGGAGCGTCGACTCCTTCTGGATGTTGTAGTCCGCGAGCGTGCGCCCGTCCTCGAGCTGCTTGCCCGCGAAGATGAGGCGCTGCTGGTCGGGGGGAATGCCTGCGAAACGAAGCCGTGGGAGTCAGATCTCGCTCGCTCGTCGTCGCTCTTTAATTCTTGGATATTTCGAAGCGTGAAGAAAGATAGGCCGCGGCCGGCGACGACGCGGCGCGAGGCGCGCGCGTCGCGGGAACGCGGCGCGAGATCGGGTCGAAACGCGAAAGGATGGCAAACGAAATCGGGTCACGGGCGGAATCGGGCCCCTCTTCCGCCGCGCGCGTCCTCGAGACTCGCGACGTTTCAAACGAGGGTGCCAGATCTCGCGCCACGACGACCGCGATCGTCGTTCAAATTCGTGGCACGCGCGCGCGGGACGCACCCTCTTTGTCCTGGATCTTAGCCTTCACGTTGTCGATCGTGTCCGAGGACTCGACCTCCAGGGTGATGGTCTTGCCGGTGAGGGTCTTGACGAAGATCTGCATGTTGTCTGCTGTGTTCGTGTGCGGTCGAAGCACGCGCGTCGATGGTGTGAGACGTCTTGTCTTCCGCCTCGTGCTTTTCGAGGCGATGACGTCTCTCGCGCCAAGAATCCGCATCCGTCGCGCCATTTTCGTCCACGCTTTCGGCGCCGCCGATTAACTCGTCGTTAGACCGTCGTTTCACCGGTCGTCTCCACCGTGACCGACCGACCGATCGTACGTGACGTAGATTCCCGTCCCCGTCCCGTGCTTCTGAGCGCTCATCCGTCGCCGACGTCGCGCCACCCCGACGCGCGCGCGAGGACGACAGACGCGCACGATGCCCGCCGCCGCCGCCGCCGCCGTGCTCGCGGCACCGCTCGCCGGCCGATGCGCGTACGCCGCGTCTCGCTTGAGGACCCCCGTCCGCCGCGCCGCCGCGTCGGTCGTCCCCCGAGCGATGCCGTTCCGCGCGCGATGCGGCGGCGCCGTCGCCCCGGCGTCGTCCGCGCGTCGTCGCGCGGCGCGAGGGTCCAGCAGAGCCGTGACCGCGCGCGCGAGCGCGGACGACGAGATCTACCGCGTCATGTCCGCGAACCAGGAGGTCTCCGTCGTCGCCGTCGTCGGCACGAAGGTGGTCGCGGACGCGGTGTCGCGTCACAAGACCGCGCCGACCGCGACCGCGGCGCTCGGGCGAACGATGCTCAGCGCGCTCCTCCTCGGCGTCTTCAAAGGCGACGACGAGACGGTCCAAATCACGTTCAAGGGCGACGGCCCGATAGGAACGATCATGGCGATCAGCGACAACCGCGGGATGGTGAAGGGGATGTGCGCGAACCCGAGCGCGGACCCGCCGCTGCGCCCCGACGGCAAGCTGAACGTCGGCGCGGCGGTCGGCAAGTGCGTGCCATCTCACACTGGTTTCCATACGACCCCGTTTGCGCGGTGAACGCCGATCCTTAAGGACTCTCTCTCCCGGCGTGCGTCTCTCTCCGCCCGCGCCTCGGTTTCAACGCCCGCGCCTCGGTTTCAACGCCCGCGCCTCGGTTTCAACGCCCGCCCTCGACGCCTCACGACTCCGACTGACGCGCCTATAACTCCGCCCGCGGAACGACCCGCAGAGGCATTCTGAGCGTCTCGCGCGCGCACCCGGACTGGAAGCAGCCGTTCACCGGCATGGTGAACATCGTCACCGGCGAGATCGCGGAGGACGTCGCGACGTACATGCTCGAGAGCGAGCAGGTCACGTCCGCGATCGCGGTCGGCGTGAGCCTGGACAGGGCCCTGGAGATTCGAAGCGCCGGCGGGTACATGGTGCAGGTGTTGCCGTTCGCGTCCGAGGAGACGGTGAGCGCGTTGGAGAAGAGCATCGCGGCGCTGCCGTCGACGACGGACATGATCGCGGACGGGTGGGACGCGCGGACGATCGCCGCGAAGGTGTTGGGCGACCTCGGCGTGATCGAGGACACGGCGAGCAGGTCGACGCCGTCGTACGGGCCGTGCGATTTGGACGATTTGCGGACGCGGATGATGCGCGCGCTCGCGTCGATGGGGCGGGCGGAGGTGGAGAGCATCATCAAGGAGCAAGGGGTCGTGGAGATGACGTGCGAATTTTGCAAGGACACGATCGTGTTCACGGAGCAGGAGCTCCTCTCCGCGAAGGATGAAATTTGAGCGGTGGCGTCGACTTCATCGACGCGACGGGGTCGTCGGCGCGGTCTTCCCGCGCGTTCGATTACAGTAGGTTATTATTCGACGGCGATTTTGTAAAGTGTTTCACGCGCTGCAGTGCAGCAGCACGGTTCGCGCAACGTTTCATATCTCGCATTGCAACGTGTTTATTTATTTATTTTCGTAGGTATTTTTCGTTCGTCGGCCGCGGCTTCGGGTCGTCAACGCAAGACCGTGTTGACGTCCGCGCGCGCTTCCGCTTTCTCTTCTTTTCCATTTTTTCCATTTCTTTTCAGGGCCGTCCGTCTTCTTCGTTCGTCGATCCCTCGGTCCCGTCATCGCGACCAGGACATCCACGACGCGAGGCCGCCGTCGCCGTCGTCCTCTTCCATGTCGAGCCCGACGTCGTCCTCCAGCTGACCGGTGTACACCCCCCTCAGAGACGTCTGCACCGGCCCAGCCTCCATCGCGGCCTCGATCGCCTTGACGTACCGACGCATCCGGTGCGACTCCAGACGATCCGTGCGCTCCATCGCGGGCTGCGACCGGAGCCGCCACAGCGCCTGGAAGATCGTCGGCCCGGCGCGGTCGTTCGCGATCTGATCCGACGCGGCGACGATGTTGTTCGCCGCCGCGACCGCCGCCACCGCGGAGACGCTGGCGTCGCTCTCCGCGGCGTCCGCCCTGGACGTCGCCTTTTCCCACTCCGTCGCCGCCGCAGCCGCCGCCGCGCCCGCGCCGCCCTCAGTCTCCGCGAGCCGGACGAACAGCTCCCCCTCGACGTCGTCGAACGGCGCGGGGTCCGAGGTCGAGAGACTCGCGCTCGTCGCCGCGGAGTTCTCGTGAGGCGCGTGCGCCCACTCCGCGACCTCCGCGGCCCACTCGTTCTCGGACATCGGCAGCGCCTGGAGGTTGAACGCGTTGGCCGCCGCGGAGGCGTCCCCGCTTTTCGCCGCGACGGACGCCGACGCCGCGGCGACAACGCCGCCGACGCCGACGCCGGGCGTGGCCGCGACGACGACTTCCCCCGCGCGCGCGACCCTCGTCGCGATACCCTCGCGCAGGTTCGCACGCAGCGACGCGAGGCGCTTCCTCGCGGAGGCCCACCGTCCTTCCCTCTCCTCGCCGATACCAGTGCCTACGCCGCCGACGCTGCCGATCGCCGCGTCCGCGTCGTCGGCCGACACGAGGACGTCCACGTCGCGCCCGCGCCCGAGCCCGCCGCCGCCGCGATCCTCCTCCACCGCAACCGCGGCGCGATCCATCTTCCCGGACGCGTACCCCAAGTGCGCCTGTTGCCGCCACAAAATCCCCGCGGTGCCCCACTCGTTCGTGAGGTTCGCGTACCGCCCCGGCGTGTCGTTGTCCAACATCACGCCCTCGCCCAGGTGCACGTACGGCTTCCGCACGAACGGCCGCGACATCGGCAGCAGCGGGATGATGTCGTCCTTCTGCACCACCCTCAAGATGTTCAGCGTCTCCGCGGCTTCGCGCGTCTCTCTCGGCCCGAGCTTGGGCGCGCCGAACGTCACGACCTTGACGACGTTCACCCCCGCCGACTGATACAACAGCGCGACGGCGACGGCGACGGCGCCGCCGAGCGAGTGCCCCGTGAGCTGCACGTCGTACCCGGGCACGACGTAGCTCGCGAGCGCGTCGCGGCACGCCCTCGCGACGATGCGATACCCGCGGTGCATGGGGAGGTGGTCCGTGCAGCCCCTGAGCGCGTACTCGCCGTCCGGCGCGTCGAAGTCGATGTTGGCGCACACTTCGTCGTCGTCGTCCTCATCGAACGACCCGGACCCGTCGCCGTCCTTATCGCTCTCGTCGCTCCGACCAGGGCCCCCGATGCCGCCGATGCCCAGCCGCGGCATAGATGGGAGCCCCGCGAACGCGCCGGAGAGAGACCGCCCCACGCTCGCGAGCCTCCCGGACGCGCGCACCGGGTTGGAGCTGAGGGTCGTTCCATACGAGCGAACGTCGGGGTGGAGTTGAAAGGCGTCAGATGGAGTTGAAAGGCGTCGAGGGCGGGGATTGAAAGCGGGGGGTGGGCGGAGAGACACGCCGGGAAAAGTCCTTAAGGATCAGCGTTCACCACGCCGACGCGGTCGTATGGGGACCAGTGTATAGAACGCACCTCAGACGGATGTTCTGCACCACGTTGGTGAGGTTCGTCGTCCCTCGGAACGATATCGTGTGCGTCTTGGACGCGTGGTTCGTCGCGATGAACAGCTTCTGCTTCACGCTCTCGAGCTCGATGACGACTACGTCCTCGCCGGACTTGTCGAAGAACGCCTCGATGGTCTCCTTCGGCGCGCCGTTCAGCGCCGCGACGTGCGCGAACCGCAAGAGCTCGTCGAACGTCTGCACGACGGGCAGCGGCGGGTACGTCAGCTCGCGTCCCTTGGCCCGCAGCTTCTTCACCTCCGTCTTCACCTTGTCCGCGACGGACGCGATCGAGGGAGGGAGGTTGATCTTAAACTCCGCGGCCGCTTCCATGATCGCGTCCAGGTCCGGCGGGGTCGGCGAGTATTGGGCGGACGGGAGCGGCGGCGGCGCGTCGACGACGCCGTCGCTCTTCTCCATCTTCTCGCGGTCGATGACCTCGACGCCGGCGGTCGCGCCGCCCTCGTCGTCGTTGAACGCCGCCCGCGGCGGGATCTTCGGGATCACGTTCCGCGCCTTGGACGCGAGCCGCCGCGTCGTGAAGACCACCTTGGACGCGAACGGCGCGGAGGAGGAGGAGGATTCGTCGCCTCGGAGCGATCCGCGCGCGAAGAGGCGACCTCCTCGCAGCGGCGTCGCGAGCCCGGGCGAGACCTGCCGCACGCGCGGCACCGCGGCGACGAGCCGCTCGAGACCCTGGAGAAGAGGAACACGCGCGAAGGCGGGCGGGCGCGCGATGTCTTGGTCAGCGACGCGATGGACGCGGACGGGGACGGCGGCGCGCGACGTCGTCGTCGTCGACGCGCGCGACGCGGCGAAAAGAAACTCGTCGAAGGAATATACTTTCGTCGGACGACGCCGCGCCGCGCGGATGGCGCGTCCGCGACGCGCGGGAGGTTCAATCCGCGCGGGACGCACCGAAACGATCGAGGACGACATCGTCGCGATTCCGCGCGCGGTTTCTACTCCGCGCGGTCACGCGATCGCGCGCGCGCGACGATCTACCGCGCCGGTCTCGCGCGCCGCGCCGCGCCGGTGGCGACCGCTGGCTAAGAGAGACGCCGTTCCCGACGCGCGGGTTACGCCGCGGCCGAAGCGCGCGGGCGACGGGCCGAGCGACGGCGTGTGAGGCGGCGAGGACTTCTTCACGAAAGTCTCTCGCGGTTCGTGGTGTGCGCGCGGACGGGACGTCGGCGCTCGCGCGTCGCGATGTGCCGCCGCCGGGTGACGTCGCCTCGCTCCGAGTTGGACGCGGGAAACGAGCGCGAGCGAGCGAGAATATATCCTGACACGTGCCGCGAGAATTTTCACCCGTCCCTCGGTTTCAACATTTGATCGCGTCCCGTTTCAACTGGCCGATGAAAATTGTACTGTATGTACCTCTCGATCGATCAACCCGGGCCGGGTCGAAGAAATATCACTCTGATGAGTCGTCAGTCATTCACAAATAGTCGCGCCGCTCTCTTCTTCTACCGCCTCGCTCGCTCGCGCGTCACGGCGGCGACGGCGGCACGCCGCGCCGCGCCCGCATCTCCCCGAGCTCCTTCGCCATCAAAAACGCCAGCTCCAGCGCCTGGCTCGCGTTCAGTCGCGGGTCGCACTCGGTCTCGTACCGCAGCTCCAGATCCCCCTCGGTGACGGTCGCCGTGCCCCCCGTGCACTCCGTGACGTTCTTCCCCGTCATCTCGAGGTGGACGCCGCCGGGGTGCGTCCCCATCTGCTCGTGCACCTCGAAGAACGCCATGATCTCGTCCCGGACGCGCTCGAACGGCCGCGTCTTGAACCCGTTCTCCGTCTTGATGGTGTTGCCGTGCATGGGGTCGCTGACCCAGAGGACGTTCAGTCCCGCGTCCTCGACGGCGGTGATGAGGCGAGGGAGGTGCTCGCGGAGCTTCGCGGCGCCCATGCGCGAGATGAGCGTTATCCTCCCGGGGACGTTCTCAGGGTTCAGCGACTTCACGAGCGACACGACGGAGTCCCCGTCGGACTTGTCCGAGATTTTGATCCCGATCGGGTTGGACACGCCGCGGAAGTACTCCATGTGCGCGCCGTCGGGCTGCCGCGTGCGCTCGCCGCACCACAAAAAGTGCGCGGAGCAGCCGTAGAACTCCTCCGTCGTGCTGTCCAACCTCGTGAGCTGCTCCTCGTACCCGAGGTGCAGCGCCTCGTGCGCGGTGTAAAAGTCCGTGGACTTCATCGTCGGGTGGTCCTCGTCGATGCCGCACGCCGCCATGAAGTTCAGCGCCGCGTCCACTCGGTCGGCGAGCTCGCGGTACTCCGCGCCCTCCTTTTCGCCCTCCATGAAGTCCAGGTTCCACTTGGTGACGCGCTGCATGGACGCGTAGCCGCCCGACGAGAACGCGCGGAGGAGGTTCAGCGTGCTGCAGGACTGGTCGTACGCTCGGATGAGCCGCGACGGATCCGGACGCCGCGCCTCCTCCGTAAACTCGGACGAGTTGATGTTGTCGCCGCGGTACGACGGCAACGACACGCCGTCGATCGTCTCGAGGTCCTCCGATCGCGGCTTCGCGAACTGCCCAGCCATCCTCCCGAGCTTCACGACGGGAACGCCCGCGCCGTACATCAACACCACGGACATCTGAAGCAACACCCGGTACGTGTCGCGGATGTGATTCGTGTTGAACTCTTTAAACGACTCCGCGCAGTCGCCGCCGAAGAGCACGAACGCGTTCCCCGCCGCCGCGTTCGCGAGCTGCGCCTGGAGCCCGCGCACCTCGCCCGCGAAGACCAGCGGCGGGCGGTTCGCGATCTCACTCAGCGCCACCTCGAGCTCAGCCTGGTCGACGTAGTTGGGCTGCTGGAGCGCCTCGCGGTCTTTCCACGACGACGGGCTCCAGTTCGCGAGCGACGCGCCGGTCGCGGAGATCTGCTTGTTCGCGCGGTCGGGGGCGTCGTACAGCGCGTCCGGCTGCGCGGACGGCGTGATGACCGCTCTGCGGGTGGGGGGACGGGAGGGGGTGGGGCGTCAGCGCGCTCAGCGCGGGGGGCGGCGGCGGGACGCGCGGAGGCGGCGGCGGGGCTTTTCTTTCTTTCTCTCTCTCTTCTTCGAGGACGAGACCGGACGGATCGGCGGAGGCGGCGGCGACGACGCGCGACGCGCGAGGGCCGAGCGCGCGCGATGTCGCACCTGGTCGTGATCGCGGCGGCGCGACGCGCGCCCGCGCGGCGGACCGCGCGAAGGTTCGGCGCGCACGACGCCTTGAGCGTCACCGCGCGCGTGGATAGAGCCATGACGACCCTAAACCTGTAGAGCGACGATTGATCGATTGCCGGACGGCGGGGGGGGGAATCGACCGTCAGCGACGGCGCGCGGCGACGGAAGCGCGCGGAATCGCGCGACGCGCGCGCGGAGGAGAGTTCCGAGACGTCGACGCACCGTGTGAGGGGCGAGGGAGTTCGGCGGCGACGGTGGGTTCGACCAGCCGCGCGTGCGTGAGTGCGCGAGTCCGACGCTTCGAGGGTGCGACGCGACGCGAAAAGGGGCCGAATATCTTCGGGCAGCCGCAATTTTCGCTCCGGTCGGGGTAAGTTGTTAGACCGACCGCCGCTCGGTTTCGACCCGTTGAAGATTCACGAGATTCATCGCGCGCCTCGCTGTCAATTTCTAAAAAAATCCTCCGGTAGAGCCACCGCTTGACCGCCACGCGTCACTTTGAAAATCTCGCGCGCGAAAAAAACGCGGGACTGCAGACTTTTCGCCGAACCTCGCGCGAGCGGTCAAAGCCCCCCGCGGCGGCACACGCGACCGTCCCCGCGACGTGCGCGACCGATCGAACGTCGGCGAACGCCCTCGAGTCATCGCCCGCGCGCGCTTCGGAGCCGAAGACGTCTCGCGCCGCGCGCGACGCCCCGCCCTTCGAGCGCGATCGAAACGCTACGGAAGCGAAACAATCGTCTCAACGAACAACATCGCGACGATGCGCGCGACGGTCTCTCGCGTCGCGGTCGTCCCGCGCGCGCGACTCCACGCGCGATGCTCCTCTAACGGGAACGACCGCGTCAAGGCGTCCGGGAAGAGTCCCAAGAGCGGCAAGGCCGCGACGCGCAGGGCGTCCATCAAAGGTGCGCGCGATCCGGGAGAGGACGCGTCGCGCGACTTTTAAATTCTTATTCCAAACAAACCGACGCGCGACGACTGATCGTCTCGTCATCTTCCTCGTCGCAGGCGCCGCGCGAGACTGCGGAGCCGCGGACGCGCCGTGCTTCCCGGAAGAGCACGACTGCGCGGTCAGAGACGCGGACGGGTTCACGACGTACCGCGACGACCTGGACGCGATGATCGGGGTGCGATCCGATCCACCCCCCCAAGTCGTCTCGTCGGTCGCGCGAAATATTATATTCCCTTCCGTCGTTCAACGATCAGTCGATCGATCCGTCCCGCCGCGCCGCCGCTGACCGTCCTCTCGCCTCTCCCGTCCCCTCCCTCGCGTCGTGCGTTTGTCAGATGCTCCCGTCGGACGTGCGCGAGGTGCTGATGTGCCACCCGCACCGCGCGAGCCTCGTCGAGGTGATCCTCGACCTCGGGCGGTGTCCCGTCGCGCGCTTCGTCGGCGACGCCGTCCCGGACGAGTGCCTTCGCGCGGCGCCCGTGACGGCGGAGGATCTGCGCAAGGCGGAGGCGAGCGTCGGCGATTTCGGCGGCGACAACCGCGCCGGGATCGAGGGGACGCTGCACCGGATATCGTGCATACGCAACCGCGCCGGGAAGATCGTCGGGCTGACCTGCAGGGTCGGACGCGCGGTGAACGGCCACGTCGACATGATACAAGACTTGCTCGGCTCGAGCGAATCGTGTTTGTTTCTCGGGCGGCCCGGGGTGGGGAAGACGACGGTGATCCGAGAGATGGCGCGCGTGCTGAGCGACGAGCTCGGCAAGCGCGTGGTCATCATCGACACGAGCAACGAGATCGGCGGCGACGGCGACGTCCCGCACCCCGCGATCGGCGGCGCGCGCCGGATGCAAGTCCCCGAGCCGTCGGCGCAGCACAAGGTGCGTTCTCCTCACACTGGTTCCCATACGACCGCGTTGGCGTCGTGAACGCCGATCCTTAAGGACTTTTCCCGGCGCATCTCTCCGCCCAGGGTCCCTCGCTTTCAATCCCCGCCCACGACGCCTTTCAACTCCGCTTCTGACGCCTTTCAACTCCACCCCGATATCATCGCTCGTATGGACCCTCGACCCTCAGGTGATGATCGAGGCGGTGGAGAACCACATGCCGGAGGTGATCATCGTGGACGAGATCGGCACCGAGGCGGAGGCGCTCGCGTGCAGAACGATCGCGGAGCGAGGCGTGCAGCTCGTCGGGACCGCGCACGGGCAGCTCCTGGAGAACTTGATCCAGAACCCGACGCTGAAGGACCTCGTCGGCGGCATTCAGTCCGTGACGCTCGGCGACGACGAGGCGAGGGCGCGCGGATGCCAGAAGACCATCATGGAGCGCGCGGGTCCGGCGACGTTCCCGATCGTCATCGAGATGCACGAGCGCTCGTTCTGGGTCGCGCACAACGTCGAGGAGTCCGTGGATGAGATTCTTACGGGAGGCAGGCCGATGGTGCAGACGCGCGCGAGGAAGGATGGCGAGGTTGTGGTCCACCGCGCGGTGTACGACGCCGACCTCGCGTTGGCGCGGCACGCCGTCGCGCACACGCTCGGGAGCATGGGAGGGATCATGGGCAGCACGACGACGACGACCGCGGCGGAGGCGATCGCGAGCGTGACGGAGTCGACGTCGGAGCCGTCGTTGGACGAGAGAGTGTTCGGTTTCGGCGCGGGGCTGGGGGCGGCGACGACGCCGGCGACGGCGACGCCCGCGTTCGCGCGGAACAACGTCGTGTCCGACGCGCGGTCGCGGAGGAGAGCGTCCGCGTCCGCGGCCGCGGCCGCGGCCGTGGCGTCGAGGGACGATGACGATCCGTACGCGTGGGCGCGGGAGCTCGGGAGGATCCCGGACAAGGACGCGCTCGCGGCGATGGGCGCGAGCGGGTACGCGTCGGACGACAGGAGCTTCAACGGGAACGGAAACGGCGGCGCGGATAAACGCGGCAACGGGAAGAAGGAGAAGAAGAACCGACTCCGGAGCGCGCGCTGATCGTCGATCGACGCGACGCGACGCGCGGGAGAATCTGATGCGGCCGCCGAGCGATGCGTGGATCGATCGCGGTGGCGTGTACGAACGTGTTGTATCAATAGGGAGGGTCCTGGGTTGTTTTTTGGAGCGCACGCGAATTTTTGTCTCTTGAATTATGAAAAAATTTGTCTCTTTCATTTTTCCGTCGTCTCGCCTATCGTACAGGGCTATCTATGTACAGGGCATCACGGGCAGCACGCGTCCCCGTCATCCCATGCTGAACGCGTGCCTCACCTCCCTCTCCTGGCGCATCATCGCGCTCACCTTCACCGGGTCCACCGCCGCGCCGCCGTTGACGTCCCACGCCGCGGCTTGCACGACGACGACCGACGCGTCCTCCCCGCCGTCCCCCCGCCGCGCCGCCATTCCCGCCGCCGGTCGACGGTCCGTCTTCCCCCGCGCGCTCGCCTTCTTCCCCCGCGCGCTCGCCTTCTTCCCCTTCGTCGCGCGCGACTCGTCCTTCGCGCCGACGGGACGCGCGCCGCCGCCGCCGCCGCCCAAGGCGAGGAGTCCCCCGAAGAGCGACTTCGCCGCGCGTCCGAGCGTCGACGACCCTTTCCCCCCTCGCGCGGACCCCGGGACGTACGCCGGGTCCCGCGCCCGCCGGTGGTTCTCCGCGAACGCCTGCGCCGCCTCCGCGCACGCGGCGCCGACGATGGACGCGACGACGAACAGATCCAGCAGCGCCTTTCGTCGCCTGCGCTTCCACCGCGCCGCGAGCTCCTCCGCGGTGAGTCCGCCGGCGTTTGGCTTCGGCGCCGGGCTCGGCGCCGGCTTCTTCGTCTCGGGGTCCCTCTCCCTCTCGACGTCGTGCCTCGGCGCGGAGAGCGCGTCCTTTATCGCCCGCCGCCGCGCCGTCGCCGCCGCGTCCGCGAGCTCGACGACCCTCCGCCGCGCTTTATCCTTCTCCTCCAACGTCTTTTCCATCTTCAGTCGCGCGCGCGTCGCGTCTCGCCCCGGCGCGCCATCCTCTCGGATCGCCGCGACGACCGCATTCGTCGCGTCCGCCTCCTCGGCCGCGCGCGCGCCGACCGCGAACGACGCCTTCTCCGCGTGCAACGTCGCGCCCTCGCGCGTCGACCGCAGGTGGTTCGTGAAGACCCTCAGGTCGTCGAACAGCTCGTCCGCCTCGGGACCGGGACCGCGGAGCGCGTCCGCGGCGAATCGGAGCTCCGACAGCGCGGCGTCGTCCGCGTCCTCCGCGTCCACGGCGCGCGCGTTCGCGTCGACGCGCGACGGCGACGCGGGCGTCAGCGACGACGCGCGCGACCGCCATCGTCCGTCGTCGTCATCGTCGTCGCGGAGGCGTCGCGACGCCGTCCCCGCGGCGTTCGCGCCGGGGGATCGCCCGCCGCGCGCGCCGCGAGATGTTGCCACCTCGTCGTCGCTGTCGTCGGCCATCGCGAGGAGCCGTCGCAGCGCCGCGGCGGTGGGCTTGGAGTCGAACGCGGCGACGCGCTCCGCGTCGTCCTCGGACTCGGACGAGGAGGAGGAGTACACCATCCTCGCGCGCGCGGCGGCGCGGTTCGCGCGTCGCGACCGGCGCGCGCGGCGACGGAGTGCCGAGAGCGACGCATCGGTCACGGAAGGCGTCGGACGCGACGACGCGTGCGCGTGCGTTCCCCCCTCCACATCTGATGACTCAGACGCTCCGAGCTCGCCATCGCGTCGTCACACCTCCCCGGCGCCGGCGGGGAGGGTCGTCAGCGTCATGCCCTCGCCCGGCGCGACCGCGGACGTCGACGCCGTGATCGCCGTGCCGCCGCCGAAGCTCGAGACCCTGGACGCGATCGAGACCCTCGCGGCGCGCGACGAGGACGCCGCGCCGCGCGGAGGACGCGGATCGTCGGAGGGTGGTGGGAAAAGAAGGCACGCCGCGCGCGACGACGACGACGACGACGCCGAAGCCGATCGCGCCCAAGGTGAGCGCCCGCGCGCGCGGTCGAACGACACGGCCACGCGCTCGAAGATCGTCCTCCTCCTCGGCGACGCGGTACGCGACCCGAGCCCGCTGTTCGAGCTCGGCGTGAAGATCGAGAGGGCGCTGTTCGAGGCGCACGGAGAGGACGCGTCGAACGGGGAGTATCGCGCGAGGGCGCGCTCGATCGCGTTCAACCTCGCGAAGAACGAGTCGCTGCGCGTCGGCGCGCTCGCGGGGGATATCGCGCCGGCGACGATCGCGCGGATGACCCCGGACGAGCTCGCGACGGAGGACATGCGGAACGCGCGGAAGAAGATGGAGGAGCGGCTGACGCGGAAGCGCACGCGGACGAACATGGACGGCGCGACGGAGACGGACGCGTTCGCGTGCGCGCACTGCCGCTCGACGCGATGTCAGGCGCGTTCTGTTCTGTTCGCGCGCGCGCGTCGTTAACCCCGCCCGGCGGTCCCCGCACGACCGCGCGCGCGCGCGGCGTGGCGTTTCTCTCCGCCCATCCCTCGCTCACGATCCCCGACGCGCCCACCGCGACGCCGACTGACGCGCCCCCGTCCCCGTCCCCGTCCCCGTCCCCGTCCCCGTCCCCAGTATTTGCGCGTGGGGCAGGTGCGCGACCTAGGCAAGTCGGAGACGTGGGGGAACAAGGACGCCGCGGACGACGCGAAGGTGCTGGTGAGATGTTTAGAATGCCAGGCGGAGTGGAACGAGTCTACGCTGTGAGCGACGTCGGCGCGGTGGTCGCGCGAAGCGTAGGTATGATAGCGTAGGTAGCCCAGCGCGGCGTTCGATGTTAGCTCTGAAACGAACGCGGCACCGACAGGACAGAATCGGCTCGTCGTCCATTACTCCTCCGCGCGTCGCGTCGTCGTCCGGTCGTCGTCGCGTCGCGCGCGCCGCGCGCGATGACCGCCGATCTCTCCGTGTTCGACAACGTCGGCCTCGTCGCCGCCATCATCGCCGTCTTCGTCGCGCAGTTCCTCAAGCCGTTCGCGGAGTGGGCGCGCACGAGACGCGCGCGCCCGTCGCTCGCGCTCGCGTCCGGTGGATTCCCGTCGTCGCACAGCGCCCTCGTCGCCGCGCTCGCCGCGGGGACGGGGTGCCAGGTCGGCCTCGCCGACCCGGGGTTCGGCTGCGCGGTCGTCCTCGCGCTCGTGGTGATGTACGACGCGATGGGGGTGAGGAGGCAGGCGGGGCGGCACGCGGCCGCGATCAACTCGCTCGTCAGCGGGCTGCCGTCGTCGACGTCGCGCGAGCGTCTGATGGCGACGGCGACCGGCGCGCGCCAGAGCGCGGCGAGCGAGATCGGCGCGCTGCTCGGCGAGGACGAGGACGTCGCGCTGCTGACGAGCGCGACCGACGCCGACGCGGCGTACGGCGGCGCGGAGCTGCCGGACCTGCAAGCCGGGTTCAGGGATTTCGCGCGCGCGATTCAGGAGAAGCCGCTCAGGGAGCACATCGGGCACACGCCCGTGCAGGTGCTCGCGGGGATGGGGTTGGGCGTCTTCATCGGCGTCGCGTGTGGGAAGTTCGTAGGGTGGTAGGCGGGGGTGGGTGGGGGGGAGCGGACGCGGGGAGGACGGCGGCGACGGGGACGCGCGTCGGCGTACTACAGTATTTTAAACGGGATTCATTCTTTCATTCATCGCCATTCGCCTCCTTCGCCACGCTACTTCTCCTTCTTCTTCTCGCCGCCGCCGCCGCCGCCGCCGCCGCCGCTCGGGACGTCTACCTCCCTCCCGCTCAACAGCTTAAACAGCCGCGTCTTATCCCGCAGCTCCCCGTGACGCAAGCTCAGCACGTGCTGCTTCTCCGGCCCGCCCGTCAGCTCCAACGGCACGAACATCGCGCGCGCCATCTCGTGCAGCGCGTCTTCGCTCGCGTCTCGTAACGGCGGGACGATGGACGTTACGTCCACGTCTTCGTTCACCCTGTTCCCCCAAAAGTCGAGCGTGCTTATCCTCACCCCCGGTCGCGCCGGGTCCTTCCACACGAGAGAGAGTTCCCCGACGAACCGTTCGGCGTAAAATTGCAACGCGTACGACGACGCCGCGGTGCCGACGAGGACGCCGCCCACCGCGGCCATCGTCCCGGCGCTCAGCGGGTCGTCGTTCAGGTACGCGACGAGCGGGACGATCGCCGCGGAGGAGCCCATCAGCTGGAACACCTTGAAGCGGACGAGCGCGCGGAACGTCAGGAGCCACGGGCCTCGGTACAGGACGCGCGTCTCGAGTCCGTCGGACGGCGACGGCCGGCCGACGCTCGTCTTCGTCGCGGGCGTCGTCGTCTGGTCGCTCGAGCTCGAGCCCGCCGCGGAGGACGAGAACGACGACGACGACGACGACGCGGCGGAGGAGGAGGAGGACCCCGCCGTCGGGGTCCATCGCGGCGCGGCGGACGCGGCGGCGAACCCGCGCGTTGCGTCGAGGACGGCGCCGCGATCGATCGGACGCCGGCGTCGGTCGCGATCGTCGTCGTCCGCTCGGTGGCGGCCGCCGCCGAGCCGGGAGCTCATCGCGGGGGACGCGCGCGCGAGCGCGGGGGACGCGCGACGCGACGCGAGCGCCGCGGCGGCGGCGACGCCGCGGGAGACGACGCGCGACCGCGACGTCATCGGCGGCGAGCGTCCGCGGCGCGCGCGGAACTGGACGCGACGACAGGACTTTCGATCTCGCCGTCACTCGCTAATCATCAGTCCCGCGAGCGCGAGCGGAGGTAAGCCCCGGGCGCGATGGCGTCGTCGCTCGCGCGCGCGCCGTCGCGTCCGTCGCTCGCGCGCGCGGCCTCGCGCGCCACCGCCGGACCGCGCGCCGCGGTCCCGCGCGCGCCGGCGTCCCCGTCCCCGTCCCCGTCCCCGTCCCCGTCCCCGTCGGCACCGCGAAGAAGCGTCCGCGTCGGAGCCACCGACGCGGGCGCGACCGACGACGCGACGGGCGAGGCGTGGGTTCCCGCGCGTCGCGAAGCGCTCGCGAGCGACGTCGTGCGCGCGATGTTCGAACGCGACGCCGCGCTCGAGCCGCGCCTGCGTCGGATACCGCTCCCGCCCTCGCGCGTCCCGAGGTCGTTGACGCGGATGTTGATGACAAACGCGGCGTCGGGAGAGGGCGGGCGCGCGTCATCGTCGGGGTCCGGCAGCGGCAACCCCTTCCGCGACGCGACGCACCCGCGACGGCTGCGCGTGCCCGACTACGAGAACGCGCTCGCGGACGGGTGCGAGCTCACGCCGACGCCGCGCGCGGACGGCGCGCGACGGATGCGCTGCGGCGCCGCGAACGCGTACGTCGCCGAGCTGTTCCGACGCGCCGCGCGCTGTTCCGACGACGACGGCGACGGCGACGGCGCCGCCGCCGCGCGACTGTCGCGATACGACCTGTTTCACGCGCACGTGTTCGTTCGCGCGAGCGGCGGGCGCGGAGGCGTCGTCGGCCTCCTCATGCACGCGCTCGAGTACCCGCGGTACGACGACGCGGACTTCCCGTTCGCTCTGGGGAACTGTCAGCGCGGTTCGGACGTCGCGTTCGCGCCCGCGGCGGCGGCCGGGAGAAATATATTATGGACCGCGGACGCGGCGGGGCGGTGCGCGTTCGCGCGTCTCGACACGAGCGAGACGTCGCCGCTGCGCGGGCTCCTCACCGTGCCCGCGCTGCACACGACGTACGAGGGCGATTTCGGGGACGCGGTCCTCGGGGATCTGCTGTACTTCAACGGGGTCGCGGACGGTCGGAAGCCGAAGCATTCGGTGTTCGCTTTCCCGCGGTGATAGTCTGGTAGTCACGTCTTAGCCCCGACAAACGCGGGAGCGCGCGCGTCGACCGGAAAGGATGCTCGTAGTTCGTAGCCCTAGTAGAGATTCTTTCACGTCGTGATGATCGATGAAAGCACCGCTAGCTCGCCCCAGACATCAGTCCACCATCGCCTCCACCCCTCCCTCCCGAGAAAAAGAAAAAGAAATTAACCGTGATCCCCTCCTTCTCGCTCTCGCGCGCGCGCTCGCCTCGACCTCTGCGCTCATCACTCGCTCCCGACGGCGTCCATCAAAAATCGAAACGCCGGGTTCTCGCGCATCGCCTCCGGCGGCTCCACGACGCTCAGATCGATCGAAGACATCGTCCCCGAGATGTCGTCGATCGTGAAGTGAATCGACGAGTCGTCGTCCAGCAAAAACGAGTTGGACATGTTCGTGTTCTGATCCTTCATCATCAGCTCCTTCATCGCCACGAGCACCTCCTGCGACACCGTCTCCGTGCCGTACTTGTCGTCCCAGTACATCGTGGATATCCGGTACAGCTGCTGGATGGAGAGCACGGGGCACAGCTCCAGGGTGATCTCGTTCAGCGTCTTCTTCGGCTTTTGGTGAATCACGAGGAGCTGCACAGCCTGGCGGATGTACCGGAGCTCCTCCCACGCGTTCCCGGTGTGGTCTTTGCTCTCGATGAGCCAATTCTCCAGCTCCGCGAGGCCCGTCTTGATGTACTCGCCGTTGCTGAACGAGCAGCACTCGCGGCGGAGTAAGAGCGCGTTGAACAGCTGGACGTTGATGAAGCAAAAGATTTGCGTGAAAAACTTCCGGACGAGAAACGTCGGGACGTGGTTCGCCTTCATCACCGCGAGGAGGTCGTCGAGGCAGTCCAGGATCGTCCTCCAGTGCGTCCCCAACTGCGGGCCGAGCTGGTTCGCGGTGGGACTCCTCGGCGCGCCATGTCCGCCGCCGTGGCCGCCTCTTCGCGAAGACGCGTCGCCGCCTGATCCGCCGCGCAGCCGCGGCGCTTGGATGCACGACCCGAGCTGCGGCGTGATCTCGCGCTTGACGTTGTCGCGCAGGAACCCGTAAATTTTCTCGACAAACGCGGTGAGCTGCTGCTTGAACAAGAACGCGGGGTACTTGGCGTCCACCTGTCGCACGCCCGGGATGCCGACGGGCTCGCCCCCGTCCTTACCCGCGCTGTTACCCGCGGGCGACGACCGCAGGCGGCTGTTGAACCGCTCGAATATCCCGACGCCGGCGCTGCGTCGCCGCGCGCTCCCGAGCCCGCCCCCCGACGTCTTGAGCGTCCGTTGCAGCAGATGCAGCAGCGTGAACGTGTTCGAGAGCCAGTACGTCAGCTTCGCGTTGTCGTCCGTCGTCACCTCCACGGCCGCGGACATGTTGCCCATGATCCTGTCGAACAGTCCGGTGCGCTCGAGCTCGAACACGCGCCAGTGCAGCAGCGACCGGAACGCGACGCACGCGAGAATCGGCGTCCCGCCGCTGAAGCCGACGTCGGAGGCTCGGTCGATCACCTCGAGGAGGACGTCGTGCTCCGCGCTCGCGCGCGCGTTCGCGAGCGACGCGCGCTTCGCGTCCAGTTCCGCCTGCTGTCGCTCGATGTCGCGCTCCGTGCCGGCGCTGGGCGGGGTGAGCCCGGTGACGCTGTCCGGCGTCGGCGGCGATAAGCCGCCGTCGACGCCCGCGCCCGCCGCGAGAGTCGTCTTGGGGCCAGTCGGGGTCTTCATGTTGTCCGCCGCCTTCATGGACGTCATCGCCATGACGTTCTCCTTGGCGATCTGTTTCAAGCGCGCGTTCTCGTTCTCGAGCATCATCACGCGCTCTCGAAGCGCTCTGTTGTCCTCGTCGGACGCCTTCAGACGCGCGGCGAGGGTTTCGACGTTTTCCTTCTCCGCCGCCAGCGCCGCCGCGGCGTTCGCCTTGGACGTCTCCAGCGCCCTCGCCGTCTCCTCCGCGGACGCGCGCAGGGCGTCGAGCGCCGCGGACGTCGCCGCCGCCTCCGCGACGCGCGCAGCCTCCGTGGCCTCGGCTTCCGCTCTCGCGGCTTCGACGCGCTCGAGCGCGGCTTGCTCCTCCGCGACGCGACGCGCTTCCCTCGCCGCCGCCGTCGCCGCCGCCTCCATCGCCGCGCGCATCTCCTCCATCGCCGCCGCGTGCTCGGCCGCTTCCTTCTCGCGCTTCGCTTCCATCTCCATCAGGCGTCTGTGCTCGAGCTCCGCTTTCACGCGTTCGAGCTCCAGGCGTTTCTCGAGCTCGCTCTTCGCCTTTTGCAGCGCCCCGGTCTCGCGTTGCTCGTGCCTGCGCCTGCGAAGCTCCCGCCCCGCGGCTTTCTTCCTCCACGCGCACTGGAACGTCACGGACGCCTTCTTACGCCTGACGTACGCCTCCCTCTGCGCGCACATGCGCACGTGCGCTTGAATCTTCGTCGCGGCGACGTGCTGGCGGTGCACGCGGTACCGCGCGCGCTGCGCGGCTCCGCGCGCGTGCGCTTGAATCCGCACCGTCGCCGACCGCAACGCGTGAAATTTGCGCACCGCGATGGCGCACCGCGCGCGGGCTTGGCACCTCGTCGCCGCGTTCGTGAGGCGGATGTGATTCGCGAGCCTGCGCGCGAGCATCCCGCGCGTCCACCGCGCGACGCAGTTCGCCGCGGCTTTCGTCGCGAGGAACGCTTTCCGTTTCTGTCCTCTCCGGACAAACTTTTGGACAAAGACGGCCGCGTCGTTGAGCGCTTTGTGCCTGATCACATCGAGGACAGCCATCTGTCCGGCGCGGAGGAACACCTTCGTCTTCCCCATCTGCCACGACGACAACCCGGCGTCGGCTAAGATGCTCTTGATGACGTCCACCTCGAGACCGGGCTTGAACAGCGCGTCCTTGTCCTTCGCGAGTAATCCGAACCGGTCCAGGAATTCCTCGATGGGTTTTCGCGACGGGTACCCCGCGCACGATATCCGAACCGCCTCCAACACGCCGCCGCACCTCAGCTGGTGCAAGACGTTCGCGTTCTCGAACACCATCGGTTTGTTCAGCTGGTTGGGTTTGATGCACCGGATGTAGTGCGGGCTCGTCTGGTTCAGCTTCGCCATGAGCTCCGCGAGCTGCGTCTTGAACCCGGCGGCGATGGATGAAAACTTCATCGCGTTTTTCCCCCGCCCGCCGCCCCCCGCCGCTTTCAACGCCGCGTCTGCTTTGACGTCGAAAATACCCACGAGCAGTTCCATCCCGCTCGAGGCGAGGAGCGACTGGTGCTCCGCGACGACGAAATCTTTGTTCTTCTCGATGAAGTGATCGCTCTCGTACGTCACCTCGCCGGCGTAGTGCGTCAACGTGAACGCGGTGACGCTTCGTTTGGGCTTTTTAAACCTCGGGTTGTCGCTCAACCCGGCGTAGAGCTTCTGCGAGAGCTGCTCGTGCGTCGTCGTCGGGAACATGCACGCCTCGTCCAGCATGGTTATGATGCCCGGCGGGTTGGACTTCTTCTCGATGAGGTCCAGCACGTCCTGGTTGTCCACGAACTCGATGTACGACCAGTCGATCGCCTCGCGTTCGTACTCCTCTTGTTCCATCTTGAAGACGTGCTGGTTGAAGTGCTGCTGGAGCTTCTCGTTCGCGAGGTTGATGCAAAACTGCTCGAACGAGTTCGTCTTGAACGACTCGAAGCCGTATATGTCGAGCACGCCGATGAAGCACTCCGAGCTCGCGTCCTGCCCGATGCTGACGTTGATGCGCGCCACGAGCCAATCGAACAGACGCGAGTACAGCGTCTTAGCGAGCGAATCTCTCGAGTTGAGCGCCGCGTGCACGTCCAGCGGCTTCGTGATCGCGCCATCCGGCGTCGCGATCGTCCGCGTCTTCAGCGCCTTCTCGAGCCGCGACGCGTCCACCATCATCACCGCCGCGGCGTCCTCGAGCGCGGTCGCGGACGCGGCGTCCTTGAGCTCGCACCCGTCGTCGGAGGCGCCGTCGATCGGTTTGAAGTCGACGTTGCCAAGATGGAGGATCCCCGCGATGACGCGCATCACCGCGTCTTGTTCGCGCTTCTCGATCCCGACGACGTCCATCGCGCGCCTCGTCGCGGCGTACTCCGTCGCGTTGTCCACGCCGTCTAACGTCGCGCAGCTGCTCTGGTTCGTGTAGTGGTAGTCCGCGGGGGTTTTCAGACGCAGCGTCGCGCGCTCGTCGTCCGACGCGCCGTCCAGGAGTTGGTAAAAGACGTGAAAGTTTCGCTCCGGGTCGTCGACGTTGACGATCCGCGAGCGCTCGAGCAAGTACGTCCGGATCGCCGCGCCGGAGATTCGGTCGTGCTTATCGAACTGAATCTCGATGAACTTCCCGAACCGCGACGAGTTGTCGTTTCGCACCGTCTTCGCGTTTCCGAACGCCTCCAAGAGCGGGTTGGACTCCAAGACTTGCTGCTCCACCGGCCTCGCGTGGTCGAATTCGACGTCGCCGTCGCCGCCGGTCTCGCCGCCGTCCGCGTCCGCGCACCTTCCCCCCATGTGCGCGAGGTACTGCATGATCTGCTTCGCCGTCTCCGTCTTCCCCGCGCCGGACTCGCCGCTGACTAGGATGCTCTGCGACGCCTTCTCTTTGGACATGGCGCGAAACGCCGCCTCCGCGACGGCGAAGACGTGCGGGGACAGCTCCCCGAGCTGCGTCCCTCGGTACTGGTCCATCATGTGGTGGTCGTACAGGTGCGGGATTCGCTGGAACGGGTTAACCTGGGGATCGAGGACACGAGACGGGGACGCGGGGGGGACGAGGCGTTAGTCGGTCGGTCGGCGAGGGGGTTCGATCGATCGGGAGACGAGAAAGCAGAAGAGACGGAAACTTTGCCGTTGGAGGGAAAAACGGGGACGGCGAGGGCGCGCGCGACGCCGCCGCGGGGACGCGCCGCGATGAGAATCGACCCGGTGTACGTGTAGATCTCGTCCAGGCCGTATCGGTTCCCGAGGTTGTGCAGCACCCCAGGCTCGTGGAGGTAATTCAGCTTCACCATGTCCTCGCGGTCTTCCCTCTCCTGGAGGTTGCACTCGCGGACGCGGATCGTCCGCGTCGCCGCCTCCGCGCTCTTCGCGCCCGCGACCTGGACGACCGCGTCGTCGCCGTCCACGGACGTCACCGTGGCGGACACCCACGCTTCGTCCGCGTCGGGGACCCATACTTTGACCCCCGCCGCGATGGCGTTCGCCGCGGCTTCGGTCATCGCGCGGCGTGCGGGGACGCGGACGCGCGGCGAGCTGTCCCGTCTCGAGTCCCGGCCGTTTGAAGGAGAGATTTGACGTTCGAGATCTCCTCCCGCGCGACCGACGAGACGACGCGACGAACGCGCGGGATGCCGCCGCGGGAACCGAGCGCGAGTTCGCTCGCGCGTGTCGAACGCGCGTTCTCGACCGCGGGGAACGCTCTCGCGTCGAAGCGAGGCGCCGTGCGAAGCGTCCGCGGTTGTGGCGCGTCAACAGCGGAAGCTCCGAAGAGAGCGAGAGGCACTCGACAGCCGGCGAGTCGCGTGATTTGGCCGCGCCAGTCTGTCGCATTTTTTGTCCCCCTCTACAGTACGCGCATAGCACGGCACTCGCACCCGCGCGCGGCGCGTCATCATGGCGTCCCAGAGCTCGCACCTCGGGGCGTACCGGAACTTGACGGACAAGTTCATCAAGATGCGCGATAAAGCGCGTCGGGGAGACGGTGCGACCCCGCCCGCGCGACGCCCCGCCGCGACGTCGCGACGCGCGCGTCTCGCTCGTTCGTTTCACCCCGAAAAACTCCTCGTTTTCTGTGACGCGAACGAACCCTTCCTCGGCGGGATCTGACGTCGCCCCCGTCGTCCAACCCCCCGCAGCGCTCCGCGACGACTCGGAGATCGATCACAGGAGGGAAGCCGCGTCGACGCGCCTGTTAGAGGCTGCGATCGAGAGCAGCAGCAGCATGGGCGCGGGCGGCGGGGACGTCGCCATCGACATCCCGGACGGCCGCGGCGGTCGCGGCGGCCGCGGCGCGTCGCTCCCTCCCGCGTGGGTCGACTTCAGCGAGGAAGCGTCGGGGGACATCGCGAGGATCAAAGAGAAGATCAAAGAGCTCGCCGCCGCGCACGCCAAGGCGTTGTTACCCACGTTCGACGAGATGGGAGGCGCGGACGACCACGTCGTCGAGATGGTGACGCAAGACGCGACGCGGCTTTTTAAACGTTGCGAAGGGCGTCTGCAGAGGCTGTCCGCCCCGGGCGTGTGCACGACGCGCGAGGACGCGACGATCGTGAAGAACGTGCAGAGGAAGCTCGCGGTGGAGCTCCAAGCGCTGTCGATGGAGTTTCGAAAGATGCAGCGGAGTTACCTCGCGCGGCTCAAGTCGCAGCAGGACCGCGGCCCGGGCGCGAGGGGCGTGGACGACGTCTTCGGGTTCGTCGACGCCGCGGGAGGGAGTGGGAGTGGGAGTGGCGGGGGGGGATGGGGGGACGAGTCCGCGCAGGATCAAGACATGGGGTTCACGGACGTGCAGCTGCAGAGGGTGGACAGGAGCGAGGCGATGTCCTTCGAACGCGACCAGGAGGTTATGAAGATTTTGGAATCCGTCAACGACTTGTCCAACGTCATGAAGGACCTGTCCGTGTTGATCATCGACCAGGGGAGCATCTTGGACCGGATCGACTACAACTGCGAGCAGGTCGCGATGACCGTGGACGACGGGCGGAAGCAGCTCATAAAAGCGGAGACGCATCAGAAGAACTCGCGGATGATCATCTGCATCTACTTCCTCATGGTCATGTGCGGGATCATGACGCTCGTCGTCGTGTTTCAGAAGATGTAGACAGGATGTGACGACGCGAAGCGACGACGTGACGCGACGCGATGCCTTTTTAGCAGTCGTCGTGTCATCGCGACGTACGTAGCAGAGCGTTAATTATAGTAGGTGTGAATGGATCGTATACACAACGCACACATCAATGCAGGATGGTCTCGGATAATACGCCGGGACCGCGCGCGGCTTAATACACCGCGTTCTGAGCGACAAATGCGGGGGAAGGTCTACTTGCCCCCATCTGCGGAGCCGTTGATAGTTTGGATGCTGGAAGGTCGCGGATAACACGCCGGGACCGCGCGGCGTGTCACACCGCGTTCTGAGCGTCCGCGAACGGGTCGAGCGGGACGCCGTTGCGCCCCCGACCGTCCGACCTCTTGTCCCTCTTCTTCTTCTTCTTCATCTCGGCCTCGTCCCGGCTCGGCGAATCGTCCGGGGAGGACCTCCACTCCTCTCGCACGGGCTTCAGCGCGGACGGGGGCATGTTCAGGACGACGTCCCCTCCCGCTCCCGCAGAGGACGACGTGGGGACGGGTTGAATCCCCATCTGCGCGAACACGCTCGCCGCCCTCAGGCTCTCGCCGCGGCTTCCTTTCGAGTGTTGCGAACTCCCGTAGTCGCTCTCGGACTCGCTCTCGACGGGCTGGTTGTTGATGAACACCCGCGATATTTTCGCACCTTTGACGCTGTCGTCCGGACCGACGTCCGCGACGCCCCCCGCGGCGCCCTCCATGACTTCGCTCAGCGCCATCGCAAACTTCGCGGCGTCGCCGGCTCTCACGCGCATCTCCATCGAGTGCTCCGCCCCGCTCGCCGTCTTGAACTTAAACACCGTCGTCTGGAACTCCGTGTACGACCTTCCGCCGTGCTGGGACTGGTCCAGGCCTTTGACTTCGTCGTCCAGGTTCACCCGCAGACCGATCTGTCGTTTGATGACGTACAGCACGATCGAGCACGTGACGACGACCCACGAGACTTGCGCGAGCAAAAACACGAAATTCGACCCGAGAATCGCGCCCGAGTTGGCGCACCCCATGAACAACCCGCACGGGGTCTCGCCGTCGTCGACGTACGAGTCGTACTTCGTGAGGTACGCCCGAGACGACGTGAACAGCGAGGCGGCGAGGAGCCCCCACACGCCGCCGCCGAGGTGCACGGGCACGGCGTCCACGACGTCGTCCACCTTGAACTTGTGAAGTAAAATTTTCGAAGCCGTCGGATACACGATCCCGGCGACCGACCCGACGATCACCGCGTAGTGCGGCTCGATCAGACCCGCGCTGCCGGATATGGACACGAGCCCGCACAGGATCCCGTTGTTCATACGTCGCGGTTCGAGCTTCTGATGCTTCGCGTACGAGTCCATGAGCATCGTCACCGCGCCGCCAAACGCGGCGGCGATGGTCGTGTTCACCGCGGACCGCCCCGCTAAGACCCCCTTACCGCCGGATAACGACGTCGAAGCGACGCAGTTGAAGCCGTACCAGCAGAACCACATGATGTACGTCCCGAGGGTCTGGAACACCGGACTCTGATACGGCATCTCCACGAGGTGGTTTCCGTTGAACCGCCCGACGCGCGGGCCGACAGCGACGCACGCGAGAAGCGCCGCGAGGCCGCCGGTGACGTGCACGACCGCGCTCCCGGCGTAGTCCACGACCCCGGAGGAGAACAGGAGGCCGTTGGACTTAGACCTCATCGCGGACGCCCACCCATCGTCGCTCCACGCCCAGTGCGCGACCACGGGGTAGATGAAACCGGTGATGCACGCGCCGTAGACGGCGTACGCTTTGAATCGGAACCTCTCCGCGACGGCGCCGGAGACGATCGTGGTCGCCGTCGCCGCGAACGCGAACGCGTACACGAACTTGGCGTAGTTCACGCCTCGGAGCGCTTCCGCGTCGTCGGAGCGGTCGCTGCCGTGGAACGCGCGGGACTGCAGCGCGAACGCGGTGCCGCCGATGAAGGACGAGTTCCCTCCGTAGAGAAACGCGTACCCGACGAGGTAGAAGCACACGGTGGAGAACGAGACGTCCATGAGGTTCTTGAACAGGATGTTCTTCGTGTTGCGGATGGAGACTGCGGGTTGGTTTTTGTGGCGGTGGGGGGTGGGCGGGGGGGGAGGGGAGAAGGACCTGAACCCCGACCTGCTCAAGGGCCAGCGCGCGACGCGCGACATCC
>NW_003315892.1:368648-429099 GCF_000151265.4 Micromonas pusilla CCMP1545 | reverse complement strand
GGAGTGGGTGAGGGGGCGCGCGGCCGGGCGGGGGGGAAACCAAAAGCGAGACGACGAGCGAAATTCTTTCGGGGAAGTTGCGGCGAAGTCGCGGGTGCGGCCGTCGCGCGCGGCGCGAGGCGCGGAGAACGCGGGTTCGAGGACGCACCGCTTCCGACCTCGAGCAAGGAGAACCCCGCTTGCATGAAAAACACGAGGGAGGCGCCGTAGATGATGAACATCGTGTCCTGAGTCGAGAGAGGGGCGCGAGGAGGGGGCGGCGTCAGCGACAAGGCGGGCGAGGGGGGACGGGGATCGGTCGTGTCCGCCGCAATTTATGCGAGGTGCGGCGCGGCGAGCGAGATCGCGCCGCCGCGCGCGCTTCGCGCGGGATTTGGCACGAGGAGGCGGGCATCCGCGCACCAGCGCGTCATCGTACGTCATCACGACCGTCGCGGAGAAGCGCGCGCGTTCTCACGTCCGCGCGCGCCGCAGATCCGCCCGGTTGTTAAAGCGCGTGAAGAAGATGATTTTCTCTCCGACAAAGCGCTTCGACGTCAACGCGGCACACCGCCCGCGGGGCGTCGTCTTCGGTTCACGTCTCGAAGACTCGAAACGGCCGACGTGCGCGCGTTCGTCGCACAGATTCCGCCGCCGTGCGCGCTGCGCGACCGGGTGTGACGCGGTCACGCGACGCGCGACGTGTTTGTCTTGACCTGACGGGGACGAAAAACCTAATAGCAGGTCTCGCGAGCAGCGCTGTCAAAAGCAGACTGGTCGCCATACGATTTTTCAGAGGAGGGGTCGCGAGAATCTGATTTTTCGAGAATCTAATTTTTTTCACCGAACTCACCGAGCCGCCTCCACGTGTAACTATCTCGGACCGGAAAAAACAGTTATTTCAAGATGCCTCCCCGCAGACGCCGTCGGCGACGAGGACCAAACGCCCGATCTCCGCGCCGCCCTCCTTCCGCGCGCGCACGTCACGCACCCTCGCGCACCCCTAAGCTCGTCCAATCCAGATCTTCGTTCCCCGAGATGTCCAGGTGCGTCAGCGCCCTCCCCGTGATCAATCCCACGGGCACGGGCCCCGAGAGCCGGTTCCGAGAGAGGTCCAGACGCGTCAGCCGCTCCCCGAGCGCGGCGACGTCGCCGGAGAGCTCGCCGCTGAGGTCGTTGTCGCTCAGGTCTAACTCCCGGAGCGAGCGCGAGTGCGCGAGCTGATCGCAAGGGATCGTCCCGGTGAGCTTGTTCCCGCGCAAAGAGAGCGTTCGGAGGTGTTTCAGCCCCGCGAGCGACGGCGGGACGGCGCCGACGAGCGCGTTGTTGCTCGCGTCGAAATCCGTCAACGACGCCATCGCTCGAACGTCGACGTCCCCCTCGCTCGGTATCGCCCCGCTCAGCGCGTTCCCGCTCACGTTCACGACCCGCACTTTCGTGAGACCCATGAGGCCGTCCGGGAGGGTGCCGTTGAGCGCGTTCCCGCTCAAGTCGACGCGCCGGAGGCCGCTGTCTCTCGGGAACAACGCGTCGGGAATCGCACCCGTCAGTTTGTTACGCGCGTACGACAGCACCCTCAGGGTCGTTCCATACGAAGCGATGTCGGGGTGGAGTTGAAAGGCGTCAGTTGAAGTTCAAAGGCGTCGAGGGCGGGGTTTGAAAGCGAGGGGTGGGCGGAGAGACACGCCGGGCAAAGTCCTTAAGGATCGGCGTTCACCTCGCCGACGCGGTCGTATGGGGACCAGTGTATAGGACGCACCTCAAGCTCCGCGGCGGCGCGCGATTCGGGATCGTCCCCGTCAGCGCGTTCCCGGACACGTCCCATATCGCGAGCGAGCCCGACCGCGACGGCGCCGCGGGAGGCTCGCCGTCGAAATTGTTCTCGGACGCGTCGAACAGACGCATCGTCGACGCGGCGCCGCGAGCGTCCAGCGCCGCGCCGCACCGCTCGAGACCGCCGCGGATGCGGTTCTTGGACGCGGATAACACCTCGAGGGACGGCGCGCCGCAGAGACGGTGCGGGAGTTCGCCGCTGAGCCCGTTGTGCGACACGTTAAGCATGCGGAGGTTGCTCAGACGGCCGAGGTCCGCTGGCATCGCGCCGATGAACGCGTTGGCGCTCAGGTCAGCCTGCGTCAAGCCCGCCGCGCCGCCGAGTTCTTTCGGGAGCTTCCCGTTCACGGCGTTTCCTTTAAGTAGGAGGACTTTCAGCTTCGTCATCGACCCGAATGCGGAAGAAACGCTCCCTCGAAGAGCGTTATCCCGCAAGTCCAAATTCCTGAGCTTGTGCAAACGCGCGAGCGTCTGCGGCAGCGGCCCGGCGAGGCCGTTGTCGCGAAGCTCCAACGAAAGCACCCCGAACGGGTCGCTCCTTCGCAAGCACGTCACCCCCTCCCACGCGCAGTGCGTCTCTCGCGAGAGCCACCCGCGCTGGCGGTACCACCGGCTCCCCTCCGTGGTTCGATACAAGTCCGTCAGCACCATGCGCTCGACGCGTCTCGTCTCCGCGACTTGGTCGACGTCGAACGCGTCGACGTCGAACGCGAGGTCCTCGTCGTCGGGGCCGTCCCAGCCCCACATCGCGGGTTTCGCGCGAGCGCCTCCCGTCCCCGTCCCCGTCCCCGTCCCCGTCCCCGTCGCTCCCGCCGCGCCGCCGCGAGCGTTCCGGCGCGACGCGTCGCCGCCGACGTCGCCGTCGTCGTCGTCGCGCGCGTTCTCGCCGCGCTTCGCTCGGCACCGCCGCGCGTCGTCGCCGCCGTCACCCGCGTCGCACCGCGCGTCGTCGTCGTCGTCGCGAGCGGCGCCCGCGGCTTCTCCTAATATCATCGGCTCTCCCGTCGCGTCCGTGGGCACCCTCGGGCGTTTTTCCATCTCCTCGCGGTCAGTCGGCGCGCCGCTGAAGTCCCGCAACTCTTGCTCCTCCTCCGCGACCCTTCGGACGGTGTCTTTGACTAAGAACGTCGCCGCGTCCGCGCCGTTGGCGTCGTCGGCTTTCGAGAGCAATATCGCCTCGTGCTGGCACCGCTCGTGCAGGAGCTGCTTCAGCGCGCTCGACGCCTCCGCGTGCGTCATGTCGATCCCCACGGCGTTCGCGAGCTCCGCGCACGCGCTCGACGGCCGCGTTCGCGCGTGAGGCGGCGATTTCGCGCACTTGTTACGAAGGAAGATGATCGTCGCGTGTTGCATGTGCAGCGCGGGCTCGTCCAGCACGTTCCGCGCGTACGCCTCGCACGGCCTCCGCATCATCGCGACGAGGCGCTCGCTGAAGTGCGCCTCGTCGTCGGACGTGAACCGCGTCGGGGGCGTCGCGGTCGCGCCGCCGAGGGGCGAGAGCCCGCTCGCGCCCGCCGCGCGGTGGTTCGTCGGCGTCGGCGTCGGCGCGGCGGACGAGGAGGCCGCGTCGACGCGCGGGTTGGACGTCGATCTCGATCTCGACTCGCCGCGCGCGACGGAGGCGGCGGAAGACGACGCGACGCCGACGCCGACGCCGACGCCGTCCGACGCCGCGGCGGAGACGGACGCGAGGAGCGTCAGCAGGACGGTCGCCGCGAGCGACGCCGCGCCGCGACGCCGCATGACGCGCGACGCGTCCCGCGGTGCGAGAGGAGTGAGCCCGCGCGTAACAAAATGTTGATGCTCCGGTGGGTGAAAAACGACTTTCGTCCCATAACCTACCGTATTTTCGCTCGGTCGCGCCGCTCTTCTTCCCGAGCTCGCTATAAAACCACGCGGTGCTGCGCTCGCCATCCCTCTTAGACAAGCGCAGTCGACGCTTCCTCGTAACAGGACGTCACCATGCCTTTCACTGTGCGTCCACGCCCCGTGCCCGCGTCGTTTCCCGCGCGATCGCGTCTCGCGTCGAACGCCACGCCGCCTCGTCCGACGCGCGTTCTGACGAATCTTTTCCCTCCTCCGCCTCCGTCTCATCCCGCAGCGCAACATCGAGCTCGGGCGCGTCGCGCTGGTGAACCTCGCCGCGGATGCGCTGTACGGCAAGCTCGTCGTCATCGTCGACTTCGTCGACATGAACCGGGTACGTTACCGCGCTCGGCGCCCTCGAAATCGCGTCGCGTGTCCGCCGTCGTCGCGCCCGTCCGCGCGTCGGATGCGGAAAACCCTAAGCCGTCGGCGTGGGCGCGCGATTCCTCCTCGCGCGGGGGGAGACGCTCGCCTCCGCGCGATCGCGCGCTTCCTCGGCGGCGCGCGCGGCGGTGGGCGCTTCGCGGAGCGTTCTCCGCGCGCGCGGTCGCCCCACGCCGCGCCCGATCCCGCGCTCCGCTCGTCCCCTGGAGACCGCCCGGACTGACGCGCGACCCGTCCCCCGCCCTCCCCTCTCTCTCGATCCAGGTTCTCGTCGACGCCCCGGGCGTGGACCGCCGCGTGATGTCTCTCCGACGCCTCGCGCTCACGTCCCTCGTCGTCGACCTCAACGAAGAGAAGTCCCCCAGCAAGGAAACTCTGGCGGCGGCGATGAAGACCGCGGACGTGGAAGGTCAGTGGGCGGCGAGCGCGTGGGGTAAGAAGATCGCGAAACAAGCCGCGCGCAAGAACCTCACGGACTTTGACCGGTACAAGGTGATGGTGGCGCGCGTGAAGCGCAGCGCCCTCATCAAGAAGGCGCTCAAGTGAGTTCGCCTCGAGGTTGGGTTGGGGGTTATTCGTCAGGCGGCGGCGTGATGTGGGCGGTAGTCGACCGGCTCGAGAGCGAAGCGATACTAGATCGCCTCGCCTGGAGCCCGCTCGAGAGCGGCGTCTAAATACGACGTCAGACGAACAGGACCTCGCGTCGTCGCGCGCGCCTCATTCGCGCGCGCGTGTCTCGTGTACCACCCCCTAAAACTAAAATCGAACGCGCGGTCGCCGGCTAGAGACGACGCGACTTATGTCCTCCTACCCGTCTATCTACCGACTCAAAACTCCTTGAAGCTCATCTTTTGGTCGCGCTCGCTCGCGGGTTTCCTCCCCCCGCGCCCGCCTCGTCCGCCCCTCCCACCCCGCCCCCTCCCTCTCCCTCTCCCGCCCCCTCCGCGTCCTCTCGAGAGCGTGATCTGCGAGCGCAGAAGGTCGTCGCACGCGACGCACGCGACGTGTCTCGTCTCCCCGCCCGCCAACGGCGTCTTCTCTCTCTTGTACGTCACCTCCACGCACGGACCGCCGCATCCGCCGCACTCGTACTCCGTCGCGCACACCTTGTGCGTGAGCTCCTCCGAAAACTTCACGAGCAGCGTGCACTCGGAGCAGACGAGCTTGTGGCGCGCGCCGCCGACGGGCTCGACGAGGAGGACCGCGTCGTCGTCGGGGTCGCACTCGGGGCACGGCCCCGTGCTGAGCTCGGCGACGATCGGGTGCGCGCTCGGGTGCGGGCACCCGCTCACGAGACGTCGCGGCGCGCGCGCGCCGTGACCCATCCCCGTCGGTGGGTGGTTGAAGCAGTACGGGCACAGCGGGTACGTGCGGTCCCCGGACGTGAGCAACAAGAGCTCGAACCCGCACAGGACGCACTCGCGGCCGTGGTACAACTTCACGACCCCCGGGGGGAGGTCGTAGACCGCCTCCTGCGTCGCGCAGTACAGCCGCTGCGGCGTCGTCGTGACGAGCTTTAAGTACCGGCAGCACGACCCGCACTTGCTAAACGGTCGTTCCGTGCTCGCGCTCGGGGAGAAGTGCGCCTCGAACAGGGAGTCCATCCTGTCGACGTTGGCGACGAAGTTGTGAAATTTCGCGGCGAACTGCTTCAACGCGTGCGCGACGACCGCGGCGTGCGTCGCCTCCCCGCTCGCGATCAAATCCAGCTGCTTCTCCACGCTCGCGCGCATGGACGGAAGCGCGAGGTCCGGGTCGATCGCGTGGTACCCGCGCGTCAGCGTGACGCCCAGATCCGTCGGCACGACCCTCCGACCGGCGCCGATCTTCACGTACCCCCGCTTCTCCACGTTGTTGATGTGCGCGGGTATCGACGCGTCCGTCCCGATGCCGTTCTTCTCCATGAGCGATATCAGATCGCTCTCGGAGAGGTACGGTGGCGGCGACGTCTGCGACGTCGTCAACTCCACGCCCGCGATCGCGAGCTTCGCGCCGGGGGTAAGCTCCGGGAGAGGGTCCTCCTCGATCGCGCGCCACGGCATCATCTTCGTCCACCCGGGCTCGATCACGCTCTGCCCGACGACCGCGAACCCCTCGCCGCCGCACGCGAACGACGCGCGCTGGACGTCGTACGCGCAGTCCGGGGACAACGACGCGATGAAGTGCCGCGCGATGAAGTCGTACAGACGCCACGCGTCGCCGCCGCCGACGCGCTCCGAAGTCGCGGAGCGCGTCGGCGCGATCGGCGGGTGGTCGCCCTCGTCCTTCCCGCCGCGCGGCCGCGTCATCGCGCCGCCGTCGAGAAGCTCCGCGACGTGCTCGCCCCACGCCGGGTGGTGTCTCTGCGCGCTCAGCGTCCCTCTCAGATCGAAACCGGGCGGGTACGCGGTGCTCTCCGTCCGCGGGTACGAGATGAACCCGGAGATGTACAGCCGCTCCGCGACCTGCATCGCGGCGTGCGCGCCCATGCCTAAACCGGCGGACGCGGCTTTCAACATCTCCACGGTGTTTAAACCGCTCGGCCTCGGGCGTTTCTCCTCCGTGCGCGTGAACGCGGTGAGCGCGACGCCGTTCGCGCGCGCGTCGTCGACGACCAGTCTCTTGAACAGCTCAGCGGCGTCTCGGTCGAACACCCTCTCGCGGTTCCAACGCAACGCGACGACTTCGTCCGTCTCCGTCGACCGCGCGGTCACGCACAGCACCCAATAGTCTTCCGGGACGTGCTTCGCGATGTCGAGGTGACGCTCCACCGCGAAATTCAGCGTGGGCGTCTGGCACGGCCCGTACGACACCACGGACGCGTCCAACGCGGCGTACTTGCCTCGGAAGTAGCGCGTCTGGAACCGCGTGAACGCCACGCCGAGTTTGAGGTCGAGCTCCTGTCGCGCGTCGACCGCCATCGCCTCGTGTCGATTCGGCGTCCCGAGCGTCGCCATCGCGCGCTCGATGGACTCCTTGCTCACCGCGCTGAATTTGGCGCGCTTGACGTAGTCGTCCCTCGCCGCGCCCGGGGGCGGGCGCATGCGCGGGACGCACGCGTCGACGACCTCGTAGCAGATGTTCTCGCCCTCGCGGTCGCAGTCGAGCCACAGCACGAGATGCGTCGCGCCCTTCGCCTCTTGCTCCAAGTGCGACACCACGCGCGCTCCCGGGCTCGCCTCTTTCTTCACCACGGGCGCGTCGAAGAGCGCGCCCGGGTCGACGTCCCAGTCTTGGTACTTGTCGGGGAAGTCGATGGAGAGGACGTGCCCGCACACCGCGGTCACCTTGAAGTCGCATCGCTGGCCGTCGTAGACGCGGACGAACTCGTGGACGTCCTGCCCGCCCCTGCGCGTCTTGTGCGTCCCGTCGGAGAGGAACCCCGCGATCGACGCCGCGAGGCTCGGCTTCTCCGCGACGCACAGGACCGTCGGCATCCCGTGCGTCGTCGAATGAACCAGATTTCGTTAGAACCGACGGCCCTTTCAACCGCGGGCGTTTCATACGTGACGTTCGAAAGCGTTCAAACCGAAAATCTCATCGGTCGAGCCGCGCCGCGCGACCAAATTTTTCCGGCGGACCAGACTCTGCCGGCAGCACAAGGCGATCTACGAGGGTCGCGATCAGAGCCGATCTGCGCGCCGGCGGAGGACATCAACGGTCGCGACGCGGGCAACGAGGACGATCGATCCGCGGCGTTTCGTTTTTTGAAACAAAATGAGCGACGCCGAAGCGGAGACCGCGGCCGAGGAGAAGCCGCGCGTGAAGGAGGACGACGCCGAGGAGAAGAAGAAATCCGAGGAGGCGGGGGAATCGGGCGGCGAATCCGGCGACGACGACGACGACGACGCGAACGTCGGGTCCGAAGACGAGTCCGGGTCCGACGACGACGCCTCGGACGACGACGAGGATGACGACGAGGAGGAGGAGGAGGAGGACGAGGACGAGGAAGACGAGGACGAGAAGCCCGCGAAGCCGAAGAAGCCCGCCGCCGCGTCCGACGACGACGAGGACGGCGAAGTCAAGGCGGAGCCCGCGGGCGACGACGACGGCGACGGCTCCGACGACGGCGAGATCATGACCGCGGCGAAAGCGAAGGCGCAGAAGGCGGCGAAGAAAAAGGAGAAGGAGAAGAAGCGATCGCGGAACCAGTTCGTGGACGACGTCGCGGACGACGACGACGACGACGGCGCGAGGAAGAGGAAGAAAAAGAAGGGCAAGAAGTCCGGCAAAGACGGCAGGCCCGGCGGGAACATGTTCATCGACGACATGGCGGACGTCGAGGACGACGACGAGGAAGAGGACGACGAGGGCGACGACATCGACGAGGACCTCGGCGAGGAGGAGCGGGAGGCGGTGATGCGCGAGGCGGAACAACGCGTGCACGCGAGGTATGAAAACCTCGAACGGATGGAACGCATGGAGAACGAGGAGGAGCTCGAGGCGGCGCTCAAGGAGCGGTACGCCGCGCACCGCGCCGCCGCGGACTACGGCGACGTCGGGATCGGCACGGAGGTGGACCAGCAAGCGCTGCACCCGACGGTGCGGGACCCGAAGCTGTGGCTGGTCACGGTGAAGCAGGGCAAGGAACGCGAGGTGGTCGTGTGCCTCATGCAGAAGGCGATCAACCTGCACAGATCCGGGAAGGGCGCCATGGCGATCAAGTCCGCGGTCGTTCAGGATCACCTCAAGTCCTACGTGTACGTCGAAGCCGAGCGCGAGGACCACGTCAAGAAGGCGCTGGCGGGACTACGGCACGTGTACCACTCGAAACCGATCAAGCTCGTGCCCATCGCGGAGATGGTGGAGTCCGTCACCGTGACGAAGAAGAAGGTGTCGAACATCAAGATGGGGTCGTGGGTGCGCATGCGCGGCGGTGCGTACAAGGGCGACCTCGCGAAGATCGTGGACGTGAACTTCGCGGACAACCAGTGCACGGTAAAGCTCGTCCCTCGCTTTGACTACGCGCACCTTCAGGCGAAAGAGGAGGGGACGCACCAGGGTCGAAAGAAGGCCAACTTGCGGCCGCCCGCGCGTCTGTTCACCGAGGCGATGTCCGCGAAGTACAACCTCCCGTTGGAGCGCTCGAGGCACGACCGTCGCATGCGCGCGAACGTGGACGTCCTGTGCGGCCAGCATAAGCTCATGGACGGGTACTACGTCAAGACGATCTCTCTCGCGTCGTGCAAGCTGGCGGACGCGCCGGCGTTGGACGAGCTCCAGCGATTCTCCACGGGCGAGGAGGCGACGGAGGCGAAGACGAGCGACGGCGGCAGAGCGAACGCGGCGGCGAACTTGGAGGCGCTCGCGAGCTCCCTGGAGGGCGCCGCGAAGAGGGAGCAGAACTTCCTCCCCGGCGATCACGTCATCTGCGTCGACGGAGACCTCGTCAACCTCACCGGCGTCGTCGTGCACGACAACGCGGACGGCTCCGTGAAGATCACGCCGACGCACGACGACATCCACGAAGACATCGACGTGGACAAGCAGACGTTGAGGAAGTACTTCAAGGTTGGGTCGCACGTGCGGTGCGTGCACGGCGTGCACGACGGCGAGTCTGGTCTCGTCGTGAAAGTGGAGGGGCAAGTCACGACGGTGTTCTCCGACGTCAAGCAGGAGGAGTTCCTCGTGTTCTCGCAAGACCTCGCGGACAGCAAAGAGGTCACCAGAAGAGTCGAGAGCATCGGGGTTTTCACGATCCACGACCTCGTCCAGCTCGAATCTTCCGCCGTCGGGATGATCGTCAGAGTGGAGAAGGACGCCGCGATGGTGATGATGGCGAGCAGCACCGCGGATCGACCGGACGTCCGCCCGGTTAAGCTCCACGACATGCGTCGGAAGCTCATGGATAGGAGGGTCACCGCCTCGGACGCCGGGATGGAGACGATCGAGAACGGGTCGATGGTGAGGATCGTCGACGGCCCGGGGAAAGGGATGCGGCTCACGGTGAAGCACATCAACCGAGGGACGCTGTGGGGGAAGGTTCGCGGCGATGTCGCAGATTTCGGCGGCATCGTCGCGGTCAAGGCGCGGAGCTGCCGCGTCGACGGCTCCAAGAGCAAAGACGGCGGAAACGACGCCAACAGAGCCGGCGGGTTCGCCGCGGCGCCGCAGTCCCCCGGCGCCGCGCTGCTCCGCTCGCCCGCGGCGCGCCAGCAACCGATGCAGATGCAGGACGCGCCGCGCGCCGGGCGGTTCGGCGGCGGCCCCGTCGGGAGGCGCGACAACTCGCTTGTCGGGACGACGATCAAAGTCAGCGCGGGGGTGTACAAAGGGTACAAGGGCAAGGTCGTGGACGCGACGGAGACGACCGTCCGCGTGGAGCTCCAAGCGCAAGCGCGCACGGTCACGGTGCAGCGGAACCAGATCGTCATGCCGAGCGCGGCGCCGCCGTGGGGCGGCGCCGCCGCGGCGCCGGCGGCGTACCAGCCCGCCGCGCCCGCGACGGCGCCGACGCCCGCGCGTACGCCGATGCGCGAGTACGCGCGGACGCCCGCGTACGGCGACGGCATCGGCTCCGTCACGCCGCTGCGCGACGACGGCGCGGGCGGCAGAACCCCGCTGCGCGACAGCGCGTGGAACCCGGCGACGCCGCACCACGACGGCGGCGTCGGCGGCGGCGGATGGGACGACGACGCGCCGTCGACGGCGTCGGCGCCCGCGCCGTCGTCGGACCCGGACGCCGGGTACGCCGGCGTGTTCGTCACCAAGGCGGTCGTCTCTCTCCCGGACGGGAGACAGGGCGTCGTCCGCGCGCGGAAGAACGGCGCCGTGGTCGTCGCGATCGGGACGACGAAGACGCTCCCGAACGGCGTCGTCACCCTGGACGCGCTCACGTCTGCGAGTGCGATGGAGACGGTGCCCGAGAGCGTGTTGACGCTGGCGCCCGCGCAGAAGAAGGACAACGTTGTCGTGGTGACGTCCGGGGAGGAGCAGCCGCGCGGTGCCACCGCGGTGGTCATCTCCGTGGACGAGGGCGAGTGCGTGATGAAGATGGACGGGACGAAGGAGGCGGCGATGATGCCCGCGACGGCGATCGCGCGCGTGTGGGTCGAGTGATGACCGCGAGGTCGACGACGACGCGACGTCGAAGAAGATGCTATTACTGACAGAAATTGACGCGTCACATACAGTACGATACCTTGTAGGTTTTAATTCATTCGAATCCGACGCTAATGCTACCTATCGTCGTCATCGTCGTATGCATCGTTCGCGTCACCGAGGACCCGAGGAGGACAGCTTGCACACGTCCTCGTAATCGAACGCGAACGTCTTCCCGCGTTCCGGTCCGTCCGTCATCTCCGCCGTCGCCTTGTACGCGTCCGCGTCGATCCCCGTCAGCTTCGCCTCTCTGTTCACGACCCCCGCGCCGCCTCTCAACACGAGCACGCGCCCGCCGATGGAAGGCAGCACCGTCTCGAGCTCGGTCTGGTCCACGCGCACGCGATCGCCGGTCTCGATCGCCTCGATCTCGCCCACGAACCCGCCGTCGTGCGTCGCGAGGACGACGCCCTTCTTCTTATACAGCCCGATCCCCTTCAGCGCCTTGGACAGGACCTTCACGACGATCCCTCTCTTGAGCCACGGCGCGTCGTCCCCGGCGCTGCCGCCGCTCGTCCCGGCGGCGTCGGAGCCGGGGTTCGGATTCGGCGTCGCCGCGTGCGCTTCCTTCGCCGCGATCCCGCGCCGCATGATCTCCTGGAGCGCGGAGGGCTTGGCGCCCGCGCGTTTGGACGCGAGCCCCGCGGCGGCGTCGGACGCGACCCTCTGCGCGTTCTTGAAGACGTCCAGCGCGTTCGCGTCCCCGGCCGCGCCCGCGAGCGCGAGGGCGCCGACGTCCGTCTTGACGCGTTTGTTCGCTATGGACAGCTTCATGTGCGCGTCGTCGTCGCCGCGTTTGAGCTCCGTCGCGGCGGCGGCGACTTTCGCCGAGTCGGGAAGGTTTCGATTGGCGCGCTCGATCTGCTCCGCGATGAGACGCGCCGCGCGCTCCTCTTCGTCCTCCTCCGCGCGCTCGCGCTTCGCTTTCATCGCCTGGCGCATCTTCTCCTCTTTGTCCTCGGGGCGATAGATCAGGAACCACCCTTTCGGGGTCTCGTCGATCTCGCAGATCCCTTCCCTCCCGAGGTGCTGAATGAATCCCGTCAGCGACGTCCACCGCGTGCTGTTCATGTGCACGTGCGTCTTGTTGCTGATGTACTCGTTGTAGATCACGGTCGCGGCGACGCGCGAGTTTCGGTGCGAGATGGCGAGCAAGTTGAGGAAGTCTCTCTGGAATTCTCTGCTGTACTCCGCGACGAACTTGCCCTGGTTCATCCCGAAGATCTCCATCTGCCGAAGGTGCGCCTCGGACGTGCAGTGGCACTTGAATCCGTTCTCGTCGCGACACTGCTTCGCGCAGACTTGGCAGTACCATCGCAGCTTTTGCAAGCCTTTGCTCTTCGCCGCGTTCGCGATCGCTTTGAGCGACCCGCTCACGGAGTCCTTCTTCCCCATCGCGGGGAAGCCGGGCGCGAGATCCGCGTGGGCGGCGGCGTGTGTTAATGGCGACTGGTTATGAGCGGGTCAGTGATTTTGAGGTGCTCGTTTCGTTTCAGTGACGCTATCGCTACGCCCAGCTTCTCTTCGCTTCTCTGCACTACGCGTGTTCCGAGTAAATGGGTTCAGGGGTCAGACCCTCGACCCGCTTCTGTAGCACCGTGAACGAGTTCTGGTATGACTTGTGCGGCTCCCAGAACGACACGTGATGCACCCGTTGGCCCTCGGTCGACGAGCCTTTCTTCCCGAAGCTCGGGAAAACGCTCCCCTCGCCGCCATTCAACTTTCGGACGCGCTCCAACCACTCGCGCGTCACTTTGTTCGTCACCGTGGAGTGAATCACGATGTATGATCCATTATGCAGGCACTTCCAGTACATCTCCAGGAACTCACTCAGTCGATTGCCGACGCCAAAGTCCACCCACAGGAGGTCAGCGAAAACTATTTTCTCTAACACTGGCCCTTTCCGCCACGCGTTTTTCACGTGCACATTCAAATGCTTGTCCAGACAGAGAGACTTCGCGACACGCATCACCGACCTGGCGGTGCAGTGCGAATGGCTCATGTCGTCCACGCAATGCAGCGTTGGGTTCTCCCCATAGTAGTGTCGCCTTAACTTAAACCATTCGTGTACACGCAACCCTTTGTTCCCGTACCAATCCGGCGGCAATCCCGAGACGACGCCGTCGACGTCCATCTTCGACTTCGTCGCCTCCATCTCCAAATCATTATCCGCCAACGCTTGCAGCATGAACACGGAGGTGTACCCGCCGCCGATCTCGAGAATGGATTGTGGCTTCAAGAACCGAACCAGCCCGTACAGAAACGTGCCCAAGTTCTCCGCGCCCATCGTCGCGTCGAAGCACGGCGCGACTCTCCGCAGCCACTCGTCGCTAAACAGTCCCCCGGCCGCGCCCGGCGGCGCCGCGTCGAGCGCGTCGAGCGCCGCGCGCGCGGTCTCGTCGAGCGCCGCGCGCGTTAGCTTGGACGCTGGACCAGCGGTCGGGGGCGCGGACCCTCGCGCGTCGTCCCCCGACGAGCCGCCGTCGTCGTCGTCGTCTCCGTCGTCCGAGGAACTGACGTTGACATCGTCGTCCTCGTCCTCCTCGTCCTCGTCGTCGTCGTCCACGCCGCCGCCTTCGTTCGCCTCCGCGAGGAACCGCTCGAACCACACGCGCTTCGACGGCGACTTCAAACCGAGGCTGTCGCGAAGCTCTCGCGTGGACTCGCTCGCGTACAGCAGCTGCGCGCCCGTGATCTGGCCGCCCTCGCACGCGCGCGCGAATCCTTTCACGTTCACGCCGAGCTCATCTGGGAGCGTCGAGAGCCACGCGACGCATTCGCGATGGCCCCACGACGCGACGTCGCCGCCGTCGTCGTCGGTATCGGGGGGAGGCGCGGGAGGCGCCGCCGCCGCGGACTCCGCCGCGGACGCTTTGCGCTTCGGCATCGCGGAAGCGCGCGCGATCGCGTTTGGCGACGAACGTAACGCGAGCGAGAACCAAAACTATGACGAGTTCAGTACAGCACGCGGCGCGGCGCCTCTACTTCGGCGCCCCTAATAAATCAGCGCACCCCGACTCGGACAGCATGCACGCGGTGTACGTCGCCCTCTGAAACTTCACGAGCGGCCCGACGACCGGGGCGTTCTCCCATATCTTCCCGTCCGGGAGGTAGTCGCGGTGATACCGCACCGCGTTTCGGTCCCCCGTCGCGCCGCCGGCGCCGGCGGCGGTCGCTCGCGCCGCGTCGGACGCGCCGCCGCCGCTTCCTCCTCCGCCGCCCTCCGCGCCTTCCGCGCCCTCCGCGCCGCCTCCCTCGCCCGCCGCGTCCTCGTCCGTCTCCGTCGCGAACTTCAACACGCTGATCCCCGGCATGCCTCTCAAGTTGCCGGTGCCCAAGTCCATGTCCAGGCTCCACCGCGCGACGTACGTGTCGCCCACGCACGTCTCGTCGCTCACGGTGAGATACTGCCGGCTGAAGTCGAACTGGTTCTTCAGGTACCTCGCCATCGCGTCTTTCCCGCGGACGTTCGTCAGCCCCGGCCCGTCCACGTACGTCACGTCCTCCGAGTAGTGCGACAGGCACCCCGCCTCCCAGTTGTCCTGGTTGCACGTCAGGACGTCGCGCGCGACGGCGGTCCGCGCGGCGCTGAACGTGCCGCACGTCGCCCCCGCGGGGTGCCCGGTCGTCGGCGTCGTCGCCTGAACGCGCGCGCCGCGCGACGACGACGACGACCACGACCACGACGGCGGCGACGACGGCGGCGACGATGGCGCGCGCGGGAACGACGACGGGTCGATCGCGAGCGAGGCGACGCCGACGCCGACCGCGGCGGCGAGGCCGACCGCCCACGCGCGCGCGTCCGCGCTCGCGCTCGCGCTCGCGCTCGCGCTCGCGACCGCGGTCTCGTCGGCGGCGCTGGACGCCGGTCGCGCCGCCTCGGCGTCGTCCGCGTCGTCGTCCGCTTCGCGCGTCTCGCGCGCCTCGCGCGCCTCCTCGACGACGACGACGACGACTCGATCCGTCTCTTCGACGCTGCGCGGCGCGCGGGGAACGACGCGCGTCGCGCGCGCGGTCGCGATGGTCCAAGGCGTCGCTCCGCGCCCGCGGTGGGACGTCGCGCACGCGCGCGGCGCGGCCGCCGCCCTCGGCCCCGAGGCCGTCGCCGCGGCGCTCATGAGGAGTGCGCGAGACGGCGGAGACGGCGCCAACCTCGCCGAGCGTCGGAGAAGGGAACGCGCTACGGCCGCGAATATTTTTTTTCGGTGTCGTGCAGTACGAGTACGCGACCCCCACACGCCTGACTGGCGTCCATACGAAATAAAACAGTACCCGCGGCGGCGTCTTATCCAACCTGCAGGAGATCTCTCGGGTCTTTTGGCGAGATTTTTCCGAAAGGTTTGTTTGGTTGGACGCCGCGCTCACTCCCGACGGCGCGTTCACGCCCGCACGCCCATCACCCGCACGAGCCGCAGCGCTCGATCACAATGTCGGCGTTCATGCTCAGCGCGCATGCGCTGCACGGCGCGGTCGCCCTCGGCGCGCGCGTGAAATCCCCGTCGATGCTCCGCCGCGGATCCGGCCTCTTCGCTCGGCGGACGACGAGCGGCGCGCGATCCGTCGTCTCCAGCGGGGCGGTCGCGACCGAGGAGAAGATCGACATCAAGGTGCCCCCGCAGGACGGCACCGTCCGCGTGCGCTTCGCGCCGTCGCCGACCGGGAACCTCCACGTCGGCGGCGCGCGCACGGCGCTGTTCAACTGGCTCTACGCGCGCAACCTCGGCGGGAAGCTCATCTTGCGCGTGGAGGACACCGATCAGGCGCGGTCGACGAGAGAGTCCGAGGACGCGATGGTCCGAGACCTGAAGTGGCTCGGCCTCGACTGGGACGAAGGGCCGGACTGCGGCGGGCCCTACGGCCCGTACCGCCAGTCCGAGAGGCAGGCGATCTACAAGCAGCTCGCGATGCAGCTCGTGGAGGAGGGACACGCGTACCCGTGCTTCTGCACGGATAAAGAGCTGACGATGATGAAAGAGGAGCAAGAGGCGAAGAAGCTTCCGCCGAAGTACACGGGGAAGTGGGCGACCGCGAGCGAGGAGGAGGTGGACGCGGAGATGGCGAAGGGGACGCCGTTCGTGTACAGGTTCAGGGTCCCCGAGGGCGAACGCATCGAGATCGACGACATGATCCGCGGGAAGGTTGGATGGGACACGGACACGCTCGGTGACTTTGTGCTTCTTCGCTCGAACGGTTTGCCGGTGTACAACTTCTGCGTCGCGGTCGACGACGCGACGATGGGGATCACGCACGTTCTGCGCGCGGAGGAGCACCTTCCGAACACGCTGAGGCAAGCGCTCGTGTACGACGCCCTCAAGTTCCCGCGGCCCAAGTTTGGGCACATGTCCCTGATCCTCGCGCCGGATCGCTCGAAGCTCTCCAAGCGTCACGGCGCGACGTCCGTGGGGCAGTTCAAAGACCAGGGGTACCTGAACAAGACGATGATCAACTACCTGTCCCTCCTCGGGTGGAACGACGGCACGGAGCAGGAGATTTACGAGACCGAGGAGCTCGTGAAGGTGTTCAGCACGGATCGGATCAACAAGTCGCCGGCGGTGTTCGACGTCGTGAAGCTGAACTGGATGAACGGCCAGCACATTCGCTTGCTTCCGGAGGAGGAGCAAGTCGCCATGATCGGCGCCGTCCTCGTGAACGAGGGCCTCGCCGCGAGCGCGGACAGCGATTTCGTGAAGAAAGCGGTGAAGCTGTGCGCCAACGGGATCGAACTCGTGGAAGACGCGGCGAAGGAGGTGAGGGACATCCTCGCGTACGACCTCGCCGGGAACGTCTCGGACGAGAAGATGAAGAAAGTTCTCGAGGACGACTTTGGGGAGATCGCGGACGCGGTGATCGCCGGGTTCGAGTCCGGGGAGCTCGCGGCCGCGATCGAGGCGAACGACTTCAAGAAGTTTGTCAACGGGATCGGGAAGACGCTCGACCGCAAGGGGAAGCGTCTGTTCATGCCGGTGAGGATCGCGCTCACGGGGCGGATGCAAGGGCCGGACGTCGGCGAGGTGCTCGACCTTCTGTCGTCCGAGGGGGTGCCGGACAGCGCGGTCGGGTTAGAGGCGAGGGTCGCGGCGCTCAAGGCGGAGTCCGCGGCGTGGGCGAAGTGAACGACGCGTCGATTCGTTTGGCGGCGGCGGCGGGAGAGGGGAGCGGTCGTTTCGTGCGGTGCTTTTACCCTCACCTTATTATAAAAACGAGCTAACTCCAGCTCCGCGTCGTGTACATGCGTTGTATCGTTCTCTAGCTCCGACGCGACGCCTCCTGTGCTAGATTAAGAGACGTCGCGATCGCGTTGCATTTTCGCGACGATCGGATCACGCCTCCTTTTCCTTCTCCGCCGCCTTCCCCGCCGCCTTGATCGTGTCCGCGGCGAGCTTCTCCGCCGCCTTCTTATCCTCCAGCTTCTTCTTCGCCGCCGCCTCCGCGTTCTTCTCCGCCTGTTCCGCGAGCTGCTTCGACGTCTTGTTCGCGATGTCCCCAGCGCCCGCGGCGACGCTCCTCAAGTCGAGGCCGAAATCCTCATCCACCTTGTCGAGCGTCTGTCCAAAGTTAGCGCGCGCCTCCGGGGAGGTGTAGTACGAGTACGCGAAGTACGCGGAGTACCCGATGCCGACAACCTCCAAGAAGTTCTCGATCACCGCGGGGAAGACCGCGTACGTGAGCAAGAACGTCCCCGCGAAGATAGGGACGAGCCCGTAGTTCTCGACGAGGTCTCTGTCGTACTTCGCCGCGCTCGCGGCTCTCGGCGCCGACGCCTTCGCCGCCGCCGGCTTCGCGACCACCTTCTTCGGCTGCACCGTCTTGAACGTCGTCGCCGACTTCTTCGCGGTGAACGGGGTCTTCTTGATCGTGTAGCTCGACGCGGGGGAGCTCTTCTTCATCGTCGCCTTCGGCTTCGTCTTCTTCGCGGCGCCGGAGCCGCCGAACGAGAACAACGGCTTGGACGCCGACGCCTTCTTCGCGATCGGCTTGGCCTTCTTCGCGGTCCCGAACATGGGCTTGGAGGCCTTCTTCGCGACCGGCTTCGGCTTCGGCTTCGGCTTCGCCTTGACGACCGGCTTCGGCTTGGAAGAGAAGTCGAACATCGGCTTCGCCTTGGCGGCTTTCGCGGCCGAGCCCGTGAGCTCCTTCCCTTTCGCGACGACAACCTTCGGGCGGTTCGTCGGGCCGTTCAGGCCGCGGACCGCAGCCTTCTTCGGCGCGGGCTCCTTCTTCCCGAAGAAAGAGACGATCGCCGTGGGCTGTTACGGGCGGCGGTGGAGAGAGGGCGAGAGAAGTCAGCGAAGCGCGATCGGATCGAACCGTCGGATCGGACGGATTATTCCGCGCGGCGATTAAACAACTGGCGTTCTGCTCGGATTAATGTGAGATCGAAGAGGGCGATCGACGGACGCGATCGCGACTGACCTTCGCGGAGGACGCGACGCGCGAGCTCTTGAGGAGCTTGGAGCTCGGCGCGGAGCCGACGACTGCGGCGCGGAAAGTCATGGCGTTCATGGCCATCGTGCGTGCGTGCGAATGCGTCGCGCGCGCGCCGAATCGGTCCAGGTGGCCGAAGGCGCCCCGCACGAGTGACTGAAATTTCACGCCAGCGCGGCTAGGTGATTGGTCGGAAATCTTCGTCTTTGATATTCTTGCTGACTAAAAACACATACGGACATACGAGTAGTTTTCGCCGAGTAACGGTTTTTTTCGCGCTGCAAAATTTAATTTTCGTTGGCGACGGCGCCCAAGTTCGTGACAGGAAAAGCATCCTCGCGTCCGAACGGCTCGACACAACCCCGAGCGCAACTCTCGTGTCGTATTAAACCACACGTGAATCATGGCTAAGAAGGCTGCTTCCAAGAAGAACGTGAGTGACGCTCGCGCGCGTCCCGCCCGCCGCGCGCGTCGACACGCGAATCGCGCGCTTCGCTTTTGATCGTGAAAATCCAAAGGACAATTTGTCGCTCGACGCGAGAATTGGGATTAAGTCGCGTCGACGCTCGCCTGGCGTCCGCGCGCGCGTCCGTCGATCGCGACGCGCGCGCGCGATACGCGCGGAGAATCGTTTCCGACGCGCGTCGCGTCCCGTTCGCGCGTCGCATCGCGCGCGCGCGAACGGGACGCGCGCGCGCATTTCGACCGATCCTATCCCCGCGCGGGGGAATTACACACCACGACGCGCCCGCGAATTCAAAATCGTCCTTTTCCGATCGCTGACGATCCCTCGTCCCCGCCCCTCCGCCATCGCCGACGAAATAGGCCAAGAAGGCGCCCCCCCAGAAGGGCGGCGGCTCCACCAAGAAGAAGGGCCCGAAGAAGGCTGCGAAGAAGACGCCCGCTAAGGCGCCCGCGCCGGTGACCCCCCGCGCCTCCACGAGGAGCACGCCGGCGAAAGCCGCGCCCGCCGCGGCGAAGTCCCCCGCGAAGAAGGCCACGCCCGCGAAGAAGGCCCCGAAGAAGGCTGCGAAGAAGGCCAAGTCTCCCGCGAAGAAGGCTACGCCCGCGAAGTCCCCCGGCGCGTCCACCACCGCGACGCGCGCGACGACTCCGCGTGCGAAGGCGCTCGCCGCGAAGGGGGGCGTGGCCAAGAAGAAAGCCGCGCCCGTCGTGAAGTCGCCGCCCAAGCCCGCGGCCGTTAAGAGCCCGCCCAAGGAGAAGGCGCAGGGTGGCGGTGGCTGCTCTATCATGTAAGCGATCGCGATCGCGTGGTAGGGGTGGTTGTTATGGGTGGAAGATGTCGTGTGGATTTGTTTGGCGGGATGATGCGGACAGAGAATCTCAACTCTTCGCCGCGGAGGTCCTTTTGGTTAAAATAAAAGCAAAAAAGAGGCGACCGAGCGAGAGGGAAACCTGAGAGGGAACCAATCAGCATGCTTAGGAGGAACATTCCGGGGCGGTGCGCACGAAGTGCGATCGTCCCCGCTGCGTTGTACAGGGTAGAAGGTATTTACTTATTTGTGGATATGGACTTCACGCAATGAGACAAAATCGAGACGACGCGTTTCGTTTTTTCAAGAACAGAAGCGTCGCTTCGAAACTCTCCTCTCCCGACGCCGAAAGATACATACTACAAGCTAACGCGAACGCCGCCGCGCCCGCGACTACCTCCTCCGATGCTACGTCCTACACCACCTCCTCCTCGATTCAAAGCTCGTCCTTGTCCTCGACCCGCGCGTCGCGCGATGCCGCGGGCGTCGCGTCGTCTCCCTTCTCTCTCGCCGCCCTCGCCTCCTCCGAACGCCGCGCGCGCGCCGCCGCCGTCGCCAACGACCGCTCGATAGCCCACACCGCGCCGGCTCGACCGGAGATCGCGCCGCGGAACCGCCTCTCCGCGTCGAATATCTCCGGCGTGCGGAACGCGAACCCGTCCTCGTACGTCACCCTGTACGCCCCGCGCGCGACGTCCCACCCCTCGTCCGAGAACCCCGCGAGGATGAGGTGCGACGCGAGCGCGTACGACTGACCGACTCGAGACTCCCTCGCCTGCGCCGGGATGCCATCCCCCGCGCCGACGCCGAGGGCGGCGGCGTCGGTCGCGTCGTCGACGCGCGCGCCGTTCACCGCGCCCGACGGCACGTAGGTCGACGGCTCGTCGTCGGAACCGGAACCGGAACCGCCGCGGGCGCGACCGAACGCTTTCACGTTTCGCTCGTACGTCGTCGAGAGCGCCGCGCGAACCTTTCTCGGATCCAACACCCCCGGGGCGCGGATCATCCCCAGCGCCCACTCGCCCATGACCTGCCCGGCGAGGACGACGTCGCCCGCGTCTGTGCCGCTCGCGTCCGCGGCGTAGTACCCCTCCAACGCGTGGGTCCCCCGGCGGGACCGGGACTGGGACTTCCGAACGCCGCCGCCGCCGCCGCCGCCGCCGCCGCGCCACAGCGCTTCGTCGAACGATTTCGCCGCGATGCGCAGCGTCTCTTCCAGGCTCGTCCGCGCGTCCGTCTCGTCTAAATCCCGCGCGATGCCCGCGCCCGCGCGCAACGCCGCGAGCCACAGCCCGCCGCCGTACGACGACGCGTTCCCCGAGACGACCCACCGATCGTACCCGCTCAGCGTCGGCGCGTCCGCGTCGCCGTGCTCGGGCAACCCGTCGCCGTTCAAGTCGCGCGCGCGGAGTTGCGTCGCGAGCGCCCGGTACGCGGGCTCGAACACCCGTCGCAACGCGTCGCGCTCGAGACCCCCGCCGAACGACGCCATCGCCTCGGGGCCCCTGAACCCGCCTCTGAGCGCGTGCGCGCGCGCGACGAGAAGCATCAGCTTCGGCGCGAGGTCCAAGAGCGCGTTCGAGTCGACGTCGGAGAGCGCGTTCGGCGCCGACGTCAACGGCGCGTCGCGCGACGTCCCCAGGTCCCTCGGCGCGACGCCCCGGATCTTCCGTCGCTTCGTCTGGCTCGCAATCGTCGTCGTCGTCGCCCCGGTGCCCCCCGCGCTCTTCTTCGCTGACCCCAGCGCGCGCCACAGGACGCGCCTCTCCGTGTCGTCCGCGGCGTCCACCGCGTGCGCCAAGTCCCCGATCACGGCGAGGTCCAACCCCGGCCACAGCGTCGCGAGCGGCCACGACCCGTAAAAGTATTCGTCCAACGCGTTGTACGTCGCGCGGTCGACGTCGGACGCGCTCCCGAACCTCCCCAGGGTGCCGCCCCACGCGCCGCCGTTGCCGATGACGTCGCGCGCGTCGCCGCCGTCGCCGTCCTCGCCGCCGAGAAGACCGAGGCGCCTTAAGGAACGGCGTTCACCACGCGAACGGGGTCGTATGGGAAGCAGTCTCACCTCCGCGTCGTCGGCGGAGTCGCCATCGAGCGCGTCCTCGACCTCGTCGTCCTCGTCGTCGTCGAACTCGTCCCCGTCCAAGCCGCCGACGGAGAGCGGCCGCCCCCACAGCGTCCCGCCGTCGACGAGGTAGTACAGCTCGTTGAACAACGCGGTGACGAACCACCCGGGGCGTCGAACGGGGCTTTTGGAGTCCGCGTTCGCCGCGGAGTCCACGTACGGCGCCTGCCACGCGCGCACGCGCCGCTCCCACGACGCCGCGCGTCTCAGCGCGCTCATCGCGACGTCCGCCGCGCCGCCGCCTCTGCGACGCCGCCTCCACGCGTACCGCTTCAAAAACGCCGGGCCGCGCGGGAACGTCGCCACGGGGAGATCCCACGCGATCGCGAACGCGATCGACCGTCGCTCTCCGGGCTTCAGCGAGAACTTCGCCGACACCGCGGCCGCGGCGCCCGGGGAAGCGACTTTTGCCGCCGACGCCGACGCCGCCGACGCCGCATCCTCCTCAGCCGCCGCCTCATCCTCCTCGTCCTCATCCTCCGCGAACCCCCCGTTTCTCTCGAACGCGTCCCACGCCGCGGCCACCGCGTCGCCGTCCAGCGTGTCGTACTCGCGCAACACGCTGACCTCGACGCCGTCGCCCCCCTCCGCCGCGATCGCGACGCCGCCGTGGTGGTCCGCGCTCGGCGTGAACGTCCCGTCCGTGACGCCGACCGTGTGCGCGTGCGCGCCGCCGACGATGATCCGCCGCCTTCGCCGCCCCTCCCGCCGGCTTTCGCGCGAGGAGAAGAACGTCTCGTGCGTCGTCGGCTCGGACGCGACCCTCCACGCGTCCCTCGGTCCGCTCACGTCCAACGGCGCGACGTCTGCGGACGCCAGAACGCTCTCGAAGCTCAGCATGATCGAGACGTTCGCGGTGGCGCGCCCGTCGTTCCGCGCGACGAAGCGAAGCACGCCCGTGGGGACGGCGGACGCGCGGTAGTCCCCCGGGAGCACCGGGGAGAATTGCACCTGCGACACGACGACGCGCGCGTCGGGATGCAGCGCATCGGGGGCGTACTCGTACCACGCGCGCGGGTACAGCGCGGTGTAGTTCCCGCCGATGCCGTCCTCCGGGAGCGTCCGTCGACGTCGCGTTCGCGGCGGAGGCGAATCGTCGTCGTCCTCGGAAGACGGGACGCCCTCCAGGGACGCGTGCGCGGGCGACGCGGACAGCACGGTCGCGACGCCGTTCACCCGGCACGCGGCGAACGTGTGCGCGGCGACGCGATGCGTGTGCGACCCGACTTTAAGGTGCCACCGCGAGAAGTCGCCGAGGTAGGACCTTCCGATCGACCCGGACCCGAGGCCGCCGAGCGGGGCGCCGTGTCGCGCGCCGTCGTCGACCGTGCCTCGCATCGGCGTCGGACGCGGTCTCTTCGCATCGGCGCCGTCCTCGGGGGCGTCGCCGATGCGATGGCGCCACCCCACGCCGGGGGGTGGGATCCCGAGGTCATCGTCGAAGCTGACGGGTGATGGCGATGGCGCGCGGAGGAGGAGGAGCAGCGCCAGCGCGAGGAGCGCCAGCGCGGCGGCTCCCCCTGAGCGCGCCATGCCTACTGCGGAGGATGTCAACTCGAGGTCCGAGAAACTGCGCTTTGTTGACACGACGATTCTCTGCTGCTGCTTTCAAAACCACGACGCGGCCTCATCACAAGGCGACGCGCCGCGACGCGCGTCATGGGCGTCCTCACGAGCCCGTCGAGGCACTCCCCGAGTCCGATGGAGAAGGCGCGGGCGGCGATTCACCCCAAGGGCGCGTGCGTCAATCAGGTGCGCCCGCCGCGCCGCGACCGCGATTCCTGGTCAACGACAGACGGCACTCGCGGTTCAAACGCCGCGCCCTCCCCTCTCTCGATCTGACGCGCTCTCCCGTGCGAATCACAGGTCCAACTCATCGCGCAGCGGCGCGAGGAACGTCGAATGCGCGCGATGCAAGAGAAAGCGGCGCTGAACGAAGAGAAGAAGCAGCACGGCGTCGACCTCGACGGCGTTCGCTTCGCGCGGATGGTCGAGTCCGAGCGCGCGCTGCTCCTCGAGTCCGAGGAGCCGCCGTACCCGCCGTTACGCCGCGGCGAAGACGCGGACATCCCGACGTGCAGGGTGTCCGTGATGGTGAGGAAGCGCCCGGTGAGCGCGAAAGAGTTCGCGCTGAAGCAGTGCGACGTCGTCACCGCGCTGAGGGACAGCGGGCACATGGTCGTGCACGAGCCGAAAGTCTCCGTGGACATGTCGCGGCGAGTCGAGTCCTCCGCGTTCGCGTTCGACGGCGCCTTCGGCGAGGACTCCACGAACGACGAGGTCTACGCCTCCGCGGTCGCGCCGCTCGTTCGTTTGTGCTTAGAAGGCCAAGGCGCGCACGCGACGTGTTTCGCGTACGGACAGACGGGCAGCGGAAAGACGTACACGATGAAGGCGTGTTACCGAGCCGTCGCGGAGGAGCTCGTCGAGGGCGCGGAACGCTGCGGGCTGTCGCTGTGGGTGTCATTCTACGACATCTACGCGGGGAAGTGTTACGACTTGTTATCGAGCCGGAAGCAACTCAGCGCGCTGGAGGATAAACGAGGGCGCGTGCGTCTCGTCGGGCTGTTGGAGACGAAGGTGAAGAGCGCGCGGGAGGTGATGACCGCGGTGGAACGCGGGATGGCGTGTCGGAAGACGAGCCGGACGGACAGCAACGTCAACTCGTCGCGGTCGCACTCGATTTTTCAAGTGGTGCTGCGCCCCGCGGATGCGATGGACTCGAAAACGCCCGCGATGAGTCGGTTATCCCTCGTCGACTTGGCCGGCAGCGAACGCGGCGCCGATCGCGGAAAAGCCGTGGACGGGAAGATCCGCCAAGAAGGCGCGGAGATCAACAAGTCGTTGCTCGCGCTGAAGGAGTGCATCCGGGCGCTGAGCTCCAGCGGCGGCGGCGGCGGCGTGAACGCGGTGTCGGAGGGCGTCGACCCGCGGGAAGACCTCGGCGGGGACGACCGCCACGTCCCGTTCAGAGGGTCGCAGCTCACGAAGGTGCTTCGGGACGCGTTCGTCGGGGCGAAGAGCAAGACGGTGCTGCTCGCGCACGTCGCGCCGACGTCCGTCGCGGCGGAGCACACGATGAACACGCTGCGGTACGCGCTCAGGCTGAAGGACGGGATCTCGGGAGGGAAGGAGAACGACCGCGCGCGCGGGAACGGGAACGGGAACGGGGACGGGAGCGGCGGAAGCTCGCCGAGCAAAGGGAAAGCGTCGGATCCGCCCACGCCGACGCGGTCGTCCCCGGACGAAGGACGCCGCGTCGGTCTCGCCGTGCGCGTGAACGAGAGCGGCGCGGGGATGTTCGGCGGGGTAGAGACGAGCTCGCCGAGAGCGTTGGACGACGCGCTCGGGGTGGACGCAGACGACGTGGACGACGCGGACGACGCGGACGACGACGACGACGCCGACGCGGATGGGTTCCGAACGCCGGAGGAACTCGCTCGCGACGAGGTGACCGTCGCGCGCTCGGCCGCGGCGAACGTCGCCGCGAGGGCTTTGGACGAGTCGAACGCCGCGTCGCGGGACGTCGAGCGCGCGGGGTTAGCTCTGGAAGCGACGCACGCGCGATTCATCGAGGTCGTCAGAGAGGAGAACGAGCTCCTTCTGAGCGAACCCGCGGACGCGTCGGCGCACTACGAGTACTGCGACCAGCTCGAGAGCGTCTTGAGGAAGCGCGCGGCGATGGGTGGCATGTTACAAGACGCGATCGCGGTCTTGAAGAGCAAGCGCGCGGTCGCGGAGGAGAAGGAGAAGGACGCGATCGAGAAGGCTGCCGCGGTCGCGTGACGACGACGAGTTCTCAAGAATTGTTGTACCTGTATCGTGGACGCCTCGCGCCTGCGTGTTTGCTACTGCTAGCTAGTGCGTGTACGAAGAACGAACGACGCGACGCTCAACTCTGCTCCTTCTGCCGCGTCAGGAAGTTCGGGTCTAACCGAAATTTCGTCTGGAACTTGTTGAACCACCGATCGAGCACGTTCATCGGAACCACCATGTGCTCCTGGCTCACCTGCGTCGCGGCTTGAAACGACTCCATGTACCGGAACAAATCCATCGCGACCCGCCGCGCGAACTCCTCCTTCGACCCCAACACGATCTGCTCCTTCCCCGCGACCTCGGCCAACGGCTCGATCGAGACTCCGATCTGCGCGCACTCCGGCAGCGACCCGTCCGCGAGCTGCGGCCACTGCAGCGGAAACACCTCGGACGGCGAGACGTTGCTGACGCAGCCTCGGTACTCCCACGCGCTCGTCCCCGCCTGGACGTACAGCGCGAGCGCGCTGTGCGCGTCGAGGACGTTCCCGTCCGGGATGAACAGGCACACGTCGCGGACGTCGCCGTACGGCACCCCGGGGGGCACGTACCTCCGCAGGTCGAGCGTCCAGTGCGTCGCGTCCGCGCGCGCGAACGCGTCGGACGGGATAACGAACGACTTTCGCACGAAGGCGACGCCGAAGAGCGGCGACGCGGGGGCCGACGACGGGACGAGCGCCATGGAGTTGTTATCTCCCGCGAGGCGCTCGTCCTCGTCGTCCTCGTCGTCCTCGCGCCGCGCTCGAGAGCGTCCCCGCGGCTCGTCCGCTTTCGGGCGCTTCGTGCGTCCCCGTCCGTTCGCGCTGCTGCGGTGACGGCGAATGGGTGCCTTGTCGAGGAGTGAATGAATTCACGGGACGAAACGAAACGCGGCGCGCGTCGAGACCGCGGCGCCGCGCGACGCGGCGCGGGGTGAAGGGGATGGCGTAGGTCGCGCGGGAGAGTGCCGAGGGAACGCGCGCCGCCCGAACCGCGGGCGTGCGGACGTTCGTGGCCCCGGCACAAGTGCGCGAGGAGCGAGCGATCGAAAGGAGTTTCTGTATCGAAAGGTTAAGAAACGACAGCTGCCATGCCAGCACCTGCGCGTCAAAATTGCGTCAAAATCGCTTTCAATCAGATGTCCTCGCATGAAATCATTTTCGCGCTTTGAAACACACCGATGAATTGACCGGAAAACGGACACGTCGCAAGCGTGGCGACAAACTCTGTTCAACTCGCGCTCGCGGACCTCCACGACCGGCGGCCGATCGATCGCGTCGCGTCTGCTCTACTCTCGCTTCTTATCCCCACCCCCGCCCCCTGCTCCGTCCCCGTCCCCGTCCCCGGCCCCGGCCCCGGCCGCCCCACCCGTCGATCCCGTCGACCCCGCGAACCCTCGACGTATCAACCCGAGCTCGAACAACACCCCCGGCGCGCCCTGGAGGAATCGCCGCGGCACGAACGGCAGGACGACGGCGAACCCCACGATGCCCGCGATGACGTACCACACCAGAAACTGCCAGTACGCGTTCTCGGACAAGTTTAACTGCCCGTGGAACAACGCCGCGGCGCCGGCGACGAAGGTGAGGACCATCCACCACCGGACGAACTTGACCACCTTCTGGTGCATGTAGATTAGCAAGAGCTCGCCCAAGATGAACCACGTCAGGAACGTGTACGCGGTCCTGTGGCATCCGAAGTACTTCGCGACACCGGCGAGGGGGAGCCACAGCGCGTACTGGAACGCCTCGTGCCGGAACGACTCCGTGGCGACCCTGCGTTCGAGGTACACCGGGAAGTGCTTCGCGACCGCGCTGAGGTCTTGCAGCGATTCGTTCCGCCTCATCGACGGTCGCTGCATCGCGTCGTCGTCCGTGGTCGCGAGTCGTCTGCTCTCCTCTCGTCCGCTCCACTGCGTCCCGCGCGATCACTCCGCGACGCGACGGTCGCTCGACCGTGCCCGCGCGCGCGCGGATAGAGTGTGTGATCAATCAATGACGCGGCACGCGATTGCGTCGACCTCGAGCTCGACGACGCCGACATTCTCCTCGAGCTGGTTTCAAAAGTGTCTTCGATAGGTGCGGTGTCACCGGTTCGAGGTCGATTTGAAACGAAAGATTCATCGGCAGTTTTCGTCCTCCAAACTCCTCCAACTCCTCCAAAGGCGCGTCGACGCGCGATCGATCCGCCTCTTACACGCGCGCACGTCGCACGTTCGTATCAAACTCTAACCATGGGGTGCGTCCACGCGACTCTTCATCTCTTCGCGTCGCGCGACCAGCGCGTGAGCGGCGTCGGCGTCGCGTCGCGAGCGCGTCGTCCGGTCCGCGCGCTCGTGGCGGAGGCACGAGTGAATCTAGGTCTTCGAGCCTCCGTCGCGCGCGGCCGAGCGTCCGCGACGACCGCGCGCGCGCTCGCCGCCACGTCGCGCGCCGGGATTCGTCTCGCGCACGGCGTCGTAGCGTCCGCGCGCGTCGTCGCGTCCACCGCGACGTCGCGCCGGCCGCGTTCGTCGCCATCGCGCGTCGCGTTTTTAGGGTTCTCGCGGCGGTATTTTTACCGCGGCGAAGAAAGCGCTCTCGTCCCGCCGACGACCGCGTCGAACGCTCCGCGAACGCGTCCTGACCGCCTCCCTCCCCCCCCCATTCTACGCTCGCCATCGTCAACAGGAAGACTCGTGGGCTCGGAGCCGGCCGTAAGCTTCGCAACCTCCGCCGCGAACAGCGCTGGGCGGACAAGGATTACAACAAGGCGAACCTCGGTTCGGAGTGGAAGAAGCCGTTCGCCGGGTGCTCGCACGCCAAGGGGATCGTCCTCGAGAAGCTCGGCATCGAGGCCAAGCAGCCGAACTCCGCGATCCGTAAGTGCGTCCGCGTGCAGCTCATCAAGAACGGCAAGAAGATCGCGGCGTTCGTCCCTCGCGACGGTTGCTTGAACTTCGTGGATGAAAACGACGAGGTCCTCATCGCCGGTTTCGGACGTAAGGGTCACGCCGTCGGTGATATCCCCGGCGTTCGTTTCAAGGTGGTGAAGGTGGCGGGTGTTGCGTTGACCGCGTTGTTCCGCGAGAAGAAGGAGAAGCCGCGTTCGTAAGCGGGCGGTGGGGCGCCGGGACGCGATGATTCCGGGGTGAATGCAAAAAAGCGCTTAGCAGCGCGTCGTCGTTCGCCTTTGTGATCGGGAATCCTATTCAAAACTACCACCTAACCAGCGCGCTACTACCTACCCGACGATCGTCGCCGCCGCCGAGCCCGGCACGTCGCATCGCGTCGCGTCGCGTCACCGCACGTTCCTGCGTTCGTCCACCTCCACGACGAGTGTCGGCTTTTTCCCGCTCCCGCCGCCGCCGCCGCCGCCCCCCTCCCCGCCGCCGTCCGGCCCTCGCGCGTATAACCCCGGCAAGTACGCGACGTACGCGGGCATGAACCTGTCCACGAAGTCGCTCACCTCGTCGTCGCTCAGCGTCGGCCTCCCCTCCGCTCTCGTCTGACGCTCCGCCTGCAGCCGCCACGCGCGGACCCACTCCGCGTCCGCCACCTCGACGACGCGGTCGTTCCGTACGAAGCGACGTCGGGGTGAGGTTCAAAGGCGTCAGTTGGAGTTGAAAGGCGTCGAAGGCGGGGATTGAAAGCGAGGGACCCTGGGCGGAGAGATGCGACGCGCAAAGTCCTTAAGGATCGGCGTTCACCACGCCGACGCGGTCGTATGGGGACCAGTGTGTAGAACGACCCACCTTCACGACGACCCACGCGTCGACGAGCGCCGAAAGCGCGTCGTACCCGCCGTTCGACAGCGACGCGTCCACGGCGACGAGGTCGGGGTCGATCGCATCGCACGCGTCGGGGCCGATCGGGGTGAACCCGAGCATCCATCCCTGGGTCGCGGAGGGGGGTCGTTGGGGGGGTGGGGAGGGGTCGGCGGACGCGGCGGCGGCGGCGGCGCGACTCTCGTCGCGGCTCTCGTTCGTCGCGGGAGGGAAACGAAGGTCGAGGCGGTCGAGCGGGGACGCGCCTCGAGCAGGACGACGTCCAGCGGCGCTTGAACTTCCGGCCACGCGTCGACGGGCGCGCGGTCGCCGCGGCCGCCGCGCATCGTCTTATCGTACCGCGGCACTCTCACCGCGCCGCGCGCCTCGCCGCCGTCGCCGCGAACGCCGTTGACGTCGCGCAGCGCCCGCAACGTCTCCACGCCCAACCCGACGTCGTGCGACCCCGCGTTCCCTCGGAACCGCAACAGCGCGTTCGTCGGGTTCGCCGCCGCCAGCGCGTCCTGCTCCGCGCCGGTCAGGTACACGTCGTCGATGGACAGCGACGCCGCGCGCGTCCCGCGGCGTTCCAAGAGCTTCACCAGCGTCGAGACGACGGTCGTCTTCCCGCACCCCTGCGGCGCGCTGAGGCCGACCACCAGCGGCGGCGGCGGGTCGCGCGAACGCTGCGGCGTCTGGTACGCGTCCACGTGCGCGAGGATCCGCGCCTCTGTCCACAGGTACACGGGGAGGTAGTATCGATACGTCCGCGACGCCTGCGCGTCGTCCATCGAGTGCGCGTCGAACCCGAGAACGTCGCACAGCTCGGCGACGAGCGCGATCCACTCCGCGACGCGCGTCTCGGTGACGTCGCGATCGCGCATCTCGAGCTGAGGGAACAGCGGCCCGGTCGTGACGTACGCGCGGACGGCGTCGACGTCGGACGGCGACGGCGGCGTCTCGATCTCATCGCCTCCGGAGGACGACATCATCGACGCGACGAGCGACGAGAGCGCGCGAGGACGGGCCGGGGGACGACGACGCGCGGCGGCGGCGACGGCGGCGGCGGCGGCCTCGCGTCCGACGCGGTCACGCGACGAGCGCGCGGGGGGGACGCAGACGCGACGCGGCGCCGCGCGCATTCCCCGCGCGTGGCGCTCTGGACGGGAGCGCGTCGGGGTCGCGCGAAACTCATCATTCTGCTGACGCGAGCATTCTTTTCTTCACTGATGCTCGTGATCCGAGTAGAGGCCCCACAACGTCGCGCGCGCGACGCGACGGTCGTCATGGCGACCGCGATCGGGGAAAACATCGTCGTCATCGACCACGACGACGACTTCATCCGAGCCGGGTACGCGAACCCGGAGTACGGCCCAGGCGTGCTCGCGCCCGCGTCCGTCCGCCTCGCCTCGGACGCCACCAGCGACGCGATCCCCCCGACGCGCGTGATCGTCGACCGCGCGGTGACGGACTGGGACGCCCTGGAGGCGATCTACCGTCATATCTTCTACAAGCAGTGCGGTTGGATCGAGGGCGAGGAGGGCGCGGCGCTGATCACGGAGCCGCTGTTCACGTCCAAGGCGGATCGCGAGCGGCTGACGCAGCTCATGTTCGAGTCGTTCAACGTCGCGGGTCTGTACATCGCGGAGCAGCCCGTCGCGGCGCTGTACGGCGTCGGGAAAACCTCCGGCGTGAGCGTGGACGTCGGGTTCAGCACCACCGACATCGCGCCCGTGGTCGACGGCGTCGTCGTGACCGCGGCCGCGACGCGCTGCGCGCTCGGGACGGTCACGACGCGCGACGCGACGCGATCGCTCCTCGGCGACGCCGGCGCCGCCCTCTCTGACGACGACGTCGACGCGGTCAGGGACGCGACGTGCCACGTCAGCAGGAGCCGCGACGACGCCCTCGACGCTTCGGACTCGAAGACGCACGTCCTGCCGGACGGGAACGTCGTGACCGTCGACGGCGCGGCGAGGAGGGCGTGCGTGGAGTCGCTGTTCGCGCCCGACGCGGACAAGGGCGGCGTCTCGGAGGCGTCGCTGCGCTCAGGTGCGTTCTATACACTGGTTCCCATACGACCGCTTTCGCGTGGTGAACGCCGTTTCTTAAGGACTTTTGCCGGCGCGTCTCTCCGCCCACCCCTCGCTTTCAATCCCCGCCCTCGGCGCCTTTCAACTCCAACTGACGCCTTTCAACTCCACCCCGACATTCGCTCGTATGGAACGACCCTCAGTCGACGCGTGCACGCCGGACCAGCGCAGGAGCGTGTTGGACGCGATATTCACGCACGGGGGGTGGGCCGGGGGGGTGGGCGCGAGGAGTGGGGTCGGGTTGGGGAGGAGGATAACGTCAGATCTGCACGATCTGATGCCGCCGACGGCGCGGCCGGTGGAGGCGGGCGCGCCAGAGTACGCGCACGCGCTGACGGGGCAGTACGCGTCGTGGTTCGGCGGGGCGATCTTAGCGAAGGTGGTGTTCCCGCTGAACCAGTACGTCACGAAGGTGGACTACCAGGAGAACGGGCCGACGGTGGTGCATAAGAACCGGGTCGGGTGAGGTCGCGGGCGTGGAAAACTGACGAGACGAGCGAGCGGGGGCGTCGCGTCGCGTCGGCGGTTGAACTTTTTTTTCATTAAAAACAATCGCTGAGACGAGCTATATCTCACTACCGAGTAGTTAAGCTACTCCAATCCGTAAAAAATGAATTGAAGCTGTCAAAGGATGTCGTGTGTACAGACAAGGTGATGATACGAAGCGCTCGTGGCGGCTTCTTCTTCTTGGTGGTGGTACTCTTCGTAACGTTCTGTTGAGACAACATTTTTGAGAGACGGCGCGCGGTTGGTTTACAGGGCGACAGCCGTCCTCTCTTCGCGACGAGGGGGGATTAATCACTCCACCCCTCGTCATCGGAGAGCTCTTCGCCGCGCGCGAGCTTCGCCTTGCGCAGCTTGTCCGCCTTCTTCTTCTCCTTGTTGGACATCTTATCCCTGGACTTCTTCTGTTCTTTGACCTCGACGATGTTCCCGAGCGCGTCGGTGACTTCGTCCATCTTAATCGCGCCCTTGACTTGCTCCTTGGCCTTCTTCGTCATCCACTCCGCGTCGCCCTTGCAGTTGCAGCGCGCGATGCCGTCGTCTTCCTTCTGCATGAGCCACGTCTCCGGGCACAGCGCGGAGCAGAACTCGTTGTTGTGCGTGATCATGACGACGCCGCCTTCGTACGTCTGGATCGCCCCCGCGAGCGCGCCGAGGGAGTCGCGATCGAGGTAGTTGGTCGGCTCGTCCAGGATGACGATGTGCGGCATGTTCCACATCGCGGCGGCGATGACAACCTTGACCTTCTGGCCGCCGGACAGCGCGGACATGCGCGTGTGCGTTCCAAACTCCTTGTCGAGACCGACGTCCTCGAGGTGCTTCTCGACGTTCACCGTCGTGAGCGGCGTGGAAAACGCCCCCACGCGCTGGGCAACCTTCTCGTCGACAATCTTCATGTGCTTCTCGAAGCCCCACTTCGCGAGCTTCGTGGCGGAAACGTAGCGGTTCGAGTCGTAGGACATGTTCACGAACTGCACCTCGTACTCGTACTCCTTCTTGACCGTCTTCCTGCCGCCGGTGAGCTTCTCGATGCACCACTTCACCTTGGTGACGTTGCCCTTGTCGTCCTTGAGCTCAAACGTCACCGGCTCCTTGCACTTCTTAGCCTCCTCGTCCGTGAGCGTCATGGAGTCCTTCACGAGCGCCTCCTTGTCGTCGCCGTGCTGGAAACGCCACCTGATGTACTCGTTCGGGGTCTTATCCAAGTGCTGCTCGATGTGGTGGAACGCGTGCTGCGCGACGTACGCGACGCGCGCGTTCGGGTGCTTCCACACGGTTCCCTCCTGGGGGATGACCTCGCCAGTCAGGAGCTTGATCATCGTCGATTTACCGACGCCGTTCGGGCCGACGCACGCGACGCGCGACGCGAGGGAGACTTGCACGGTGACGTCCTTCACCGTCGGCTCGGAGTTCACCGGGTACGTGTACGTGCACCCGGCCATCTTCATGAGCGGCTTCCCCTTGGACTTGACGCCTTCGATGAACCCGGGCTGCGGGAAACGCATCACGAACCCGGTCGAGGACTTGAGCTCGAAGAACGACTTCGCCTTCGGGTTCTTCTCGACGTACTGCGTGAGGTTACCGCGGAACTGTTTCAGCTTCAGCGTATCGATCGCGATGATGTTGTTGCACACGCGGTCGAGCAAGCCGGTGTCGTGCGACACGATGATGCACGTCACGTTTTTGAGCGACAGGAGGTACTCCTCGACCCACTTCACGTTCATGACGTCGAGGTGGTTCGTGGGCTCGTCCATGAGGAGAATGTCCGCGTCGAGGCACATCGCGCGCGCGAGCGCGAGCTTCATCCTCCACCCGCCGGAGAGGAACGTCACGAGCGTCTTCGCCTTGTTTTGCATCTCGCCAAAGCCGACGGACATGAGCATCCGCGTGACGACTTCCTCGGTGATGCCCGCCTTTTTAATGCGCGGATCCGCGAGGATGTAATCCACGCACGGGAGGTCGGACAGCTCGCCGATGATGTCCGCCTCGACGAACACCGTTCGGAGCTCGCTCGCGGGAGGGAACCCGTCCACCTGCTCGTTCGCGATCGCCCGCATCAGCGTCGTCTTCCCGGAGTCGTTCCCGCCGAGAAGGCCGTACTTGTGCCCGCGCTTGAGCTTGAGCTTCGTGTTGTGCAGCAGCACCTTGCTGCCGTACGCGAGCGTGAACTTGCAGTCGCACAGCTGCTCAGCGTCGTCGTCCTCCTCTTCCTCGACCGCGTCCGCGAAGTACAGCGCCGCGAGAGCCTTGAACGCCTTCTTCGCGCCCTCCTCGGAGACGCCGTACGGCTTGAGCTCGTCCGCCCAGTCGTCGTCGTCCATCACCTTGCAGTTCACGAGCGAGCACACGAGCGTGGCGACGTACTCGAGCTTGTCGTCGGAGAGACCAAAGGAGACCTTGACCTCCTTCTCGACGACGCCGCGCACCGCCTTGCACGACTTGTGCGTCTTGAGCCTCTCCTCGATGGACTGGAGCTGCTCGAACGCCTTGCCGCACACGGTTCTCGCCTCCGGGTCGGAGATCTCCTCCTTCGCCTTCTCGAGCGCGGGAACGAGCTTCGGGAGGAACGGCGCGGCGTCCTCCGGGTCTTCGACGAGCTTGGACATGTTGTTGATGATCACCGCGCACATGCGCTTCGTCGCGGTGGAGCGCACGCGAAAGCCGAGGAGGAGAAGCGGCGCGATCAGCGCGAGCGGCGCCGCGGTCACCGTCTGCACGAAGGTCGTCGACGCCAGCTTCTGGACGCACTCGATGACTTCCTCGTGGTCGATCGTCGCGGAGACGAGCGCGGGGATGAACGGCTCGACGTCCCTGTTGTCGATGGACTGGCAGATCTTGCTCAGGCACTCGCGCGCGGCGACGGACACTTCCTGCTTGGAGTCGTTCACCATCTGCGTCACGATCGGGATGATGTCGTTCAACGCGAAGGACGTCGACAGAGGCGAGCACTCCGCAAACTTGGAGACCATGTTCAGCGCGCCGACCATGGTCTGCCACTTCTCCTTCGGGTCCATCGCGGTCAGGAGCGAGGGAAGCACCGCGTCGAGGCCGTACGCGGACGAGGTCTTCGCGAGCGTCAGCGTCGCGGCGGCGGCGGCGGACTGCACCTCCTTGGAGTGCTTGTCCGCGCAGCATCGCACGAGGTCAGCCACGAACGGCATGAGCTGGTGCTCCGCGGTCGTCTTAGCGACGGACGCGATCGTGTCGATGGCGATGCAAGCGCCCTCCCTCGCGGCGGCGGTGCCTTTGGAGCCCTCTTTCAGCGCGTCGCTCAGGGCGGCGACGTCTGCGGGGTTCATCCCGGCGGGGGAAGACTTGACCTGCTCGGCGATCTGCGACGCGGCGGTCCGGGCCGCGTCGCCGCCTTGGAAGACCGATTGAATAGACATCGTCGTTGTGTCTAGTTTTTAACGTTGGTCAGATAGCGGACGACACTCGAGCTGCGGGAGGAGGGAACAGACGGTGTTATATGTTAGTTACTCTTGCACCGAAAACCGACCGTCCGACGGGGGAACGCGATCGCGTTCGAACTCGGGGGGACCGAGGGTAATTGCCTCGACGCGCGCGCGAGAACGCGCCGAGCGGTCGAACGAGACGATATCGACCGGACGCGATCGAATTCGCGCGTCGATCGCGTCGTTCGCGCGCGAACGCGGCTTTGGATATACCACGGGAAAGAACCACGTGGACGGAGTCCTCTGCCAGCGCGATTAAAATCGCGTCTCATCACCCGGCGAGATCCGACGCAGATCTCGCGCCCGCGACGACGAAAACGCGCGACGCGACGGAGAAAAACGCGGAACGATGCTCAGACAGAAAGCATCCGCGCGATCTCGGCGGGAAACGACGCGCGCGCGATCGCGCGCGGGTCGTTTCCACGCGGACGCGACCGATGTTCGTTCGCGTCGGGACGGGAAAAAGCGTCGAATTTTTCCCGCGTCGCGCCGGCAATCGCGCGGAGGGAGGGGGAATTCGGGCGAGAAAAGCGGATCGTGCGCGTACCTTTGATGCTCGTGCGCGATTGAAAGAAGTTTTGAGAGAAAAGGGGCGGAGACGAGTTCGTGGCTCGTGCTCGCGCGGAGGCTGAATGGCGCGAGGATACGTCGAAGCGTCGTTTTTGGCAAAAGCGCAAAAAATCCACCGGATCGCGGGGAGTCGAGGACGTTGAGGGTTCGTCAGACCGTCGAAAAATAAAAAATCTCTGCTGACGAGGACGGTACGTTCGTAGTGGATGTGGACGCGCGAGAAAATCTCGGAGCGCGCTCTGCCGCTGAGTCGTATGATTTACCGAAGAAGGTATGAGCAATTGTAGAGATCGTCACGTACACGTACTCGAAAGCAGCTTCGAAATTACAAAGTAACTTTATATTTCTTTGATTCACGTGAGTCTCCATGTCACCTCTACTACCTTACCTGGATTATTCCGGGTTGCTCGACATCGAGGATTAAGGCTCCTGTTCGAAAGAGCGTGAGTTCGAATCTCACCGATGTCATTCTTTTGCGTAATTTTGCATATAATTTTGCATGTAATAATCGTCCACATGATGCGAAGCACCTCTCCACAAATTTTCAGGTCAACCGGAGCAGTGTTGAGGCGGCGGTGGTCTCATCATCGTCGAGCATGAAACGGCGGCAAAAACGGCGGCAAAACCTTTTGCCGTTTGTTCGAGGGGTTCACGAAGCGCGTCTCGTCGTTTGGAACGTCGGAGTAACGCGATTAATATCTATTGTAACATCTATCGAGACTCCCCCATGCTCCTCAAGATCGCCTCCGCGATCGTTCGCACGAGAGGCGGCACGACCGCGTTCCCGAGCTCGTGGTACGCCCGCTCCGGGTCCGGCTGGAACGTCTCGGGGAACCCCATCACGCGCGCAGCCTCCCTCGGGGTGTAGTACCTCGGCCGCGCGCGTCGGGTCGACGTCGCGTCGGCCCTGACGAGCTCGGCGTTGTACGCGGACGACTTGCGGTAGGACGCGCACAGCGTCCGCGCGACGCCGCCGGTTTCCGCGAACAAAAACCCCGGGTGGTCCGGCTCTCTGTGATGCACGCGCTTAAAGTACGCGCTCGCGCGATCCATCTGGTACTCGGACACCTCGCACGACGTGAACACGTTCGCGTCGTCGTCCTCGACGTCCGCGTCGTACCCGTCATCGGGGGATTCTTCTTCTACTTCTTCTTCTAAGATGTCGTCCACGGTGCCGCCGCAGTCGTCGCGGCGCGGCGGCCACCGGAACGGCGTCGCCAACGCCGCGTCTTTCCGGAACCCGACCAGGTACACCCGCTTCCGGCTCTGCGGGACCCACCCTTTCGCGTCGTACACGCGCGAGTGCACGTCGTACCCGACGTCTTCGAGCTCTTTCAAGATGATCTGAAACGCCGCGCCGTCGTCCAAGGTGACCAACCCCTCGACGTTTTCGAGGAAAAACGCGGTCGGCTTCCTCGCGCCCAGCACTCTCGCGATCTCCCGGAACAGCTGCCCGCGCGCGTCCTCGAACCCTTTCCTCTCCCCGCGCTGACTGAACGACTGGCACGGAAACCCCCCGGTGAGGATGTCGTGCGGCGGGATGATATCCTCGCACACGTCCGTGATGTCCCCCACGATCAACGCCGGCGGCGCGTCGCCGATTTCGACGACGTTGTTCGCCGCGTAGGTGCGTCGCGCGTGCGGGCACATCTCGGACGCGAACACGACGGACCCTCCCAGCGACCGAAGCGCGATCCCGAACCCGCCGACGCCGGCGAAGAGCTCCGAGAACGTGAACGGCGGGAATTCCGGGACCGGGACCCCTCCGTGTCCGTGTCCGGCCCCGGCCCCGGCCCCGGACCCGGCCGCCGCTCCTTCGGCGCCGACGACAACGCTCGCGAGCGCGTCGTGCGCCTCGGGCTTCCACCGCGGCGGTCGCACCCCGCCGCGCCTTCCTCTCCGCGCGCGCGCGAAGGCTTCCTCGTCCCGCCGCTCTCGAATCACGCGCCGCGCCTCGTCCGTCGTGATCGTCGGCGTCCGCGTCCCGAGCGGGCGGTCGGCGTCGTCGCCGCGTTCTGCCGCGCCGTCGTCCGGGTCCCAGTCGACGTAACACGCCGGGTGTCCCAGCCGCACGTTTCGCACGAACGTGGCCTCGCCGGACGCCGCGAGCGCGAGAAGCTCGGGGAGCTCGGAGCCGGGGTCGAGCGGCGCGAACGCGTGCACGGCCCACGACGCCGCGGAGGGAGGATGAGGATCCTCGGATCCTCGATTCGCGCCCCCATTCGCGTCGTCCCCTCGGCACGCGTCCCACACCCTCGCGTCGAACCTCGTGACGCCGTCGCGCTTCAGTCGGCCCGTCCCCTTGAGCGCGGCTCGGACTTTTTGCACCGCGTCCGCGCGATCGCACACGTACGCGCCCACGGGCACGCCCGCGCGGTTCTGCTCCGTCCGGTCGTCGTCGTCCGGGGACGGCGGGTACGCGCACGTCGGCCACCGCGGCTGCCCGCCCCTCGCGAGGAGTTGCGCCTCGTACGCGCGGGGGGAGTGACGACGCGGCGACGCGGCGGGCGGGGGCTTGACCGCCGCCCTCGCGACCGCCGCCATCGCCACCCTCGCCGCCGCCCCCATGCGTCGCGCCCTCTGGCGCGCGAATCGAATCGTCTGCGAATCGTGCGCTCCGAAACGGAAAGTGATGCGTTCTCTCCTGTTCTCTCCGTTCATTCGTCGAACGACCTCGCGCGTGATATTCGAAGCACTACGCCTACGCCTACGCCTACGCCCCCACGGGCTCGACCATCGCGTTCGCGACGACGTCATCGTCCTCCCCCTCCACCGGCGACGGCGTCCTGACGTCCCTCCCCCGCCGACGCGGCAACGGCGCGGGCATGAAATTCGAGATCATGACGCCGCGCTCGACGTGTTCCCGCAACTCCTCCATCCCTCTCGGGCCGATCGAGTTCGACCGCACGTCCATGCGCACGCCGGCGCCGCGCGTCGTGGACGCGATCCCGTTCAGCGCCCTCGCGAGCGCGGCCGCGCCCTCGTCCCCGATGCTGTTCCGCTGCAGGTCGAGCTCGGTGAACGCGCGCGTGAGCGCGGCGGCGGCGATGGACGTCGAAAACGCCCCGGCGCCGACGTCGCCGAGGGAGTTGTACCCGAGGTTCACGCGGACGAGGCTCGGCGCGGACGCGAGGTCGGACGCGAGCGTCGTGAGCGCGCACGGCCGCGACCGCGGGGGCGTCTCCGCGCCGCGCGCGTCGGCGTTCGTCGCGAGGAGGTCGAGGTCGAGGTCGAGGTCGAGGTCGAGGTCGAGGTCGCCGGCGCCGCCGCCGTTGGACCCGCTCTCGCCGATGTCGTTCGCGCTCAAGTCCAGGTGCTTCACGCGCGATAACCTCCCGCTCGCGCACGCGACCGCGCTCGCGACCGCGACCGCGCCGTGCAGACCTAACCGCGTCGCGCTCAGGCCGAGCGTGGTCAAGCTCGCGTCGCGCGTCGACGCCGTCGTCGCCGCCGCCGCGAGAGCCGCCGCGCCGCTGGCGCCGATCGGGTTCCCTTCCAACCGCAGCTCGCGCAGCGCTGGGACCGCGCTCGTGCCATCGTCGTGAAAGAGCGCCCGCGCGAGCGCGTCGACGCCGTCCGCGCCGATGCCGTTCACGCCGACGTCGAGGACTTCGAGCATCTCGAACGCGCCGCCCGACGAATGACGGATGGCGGCGGCGAAGGACGTCGCGCCCGCGTCGCCGAACGCGTTGTGCGACGCGCGCAGCTCTCGCATCCCCCCCGGGCCGCGACGCAGTCCGACCGCGATCGCGTCCATCCCAACCGCGCCGATGAAGTTTCTGCTCACGCACAGGTGCGTCAGCGCGCACGACGGCGACGCGAGCGCGGCGCCTAACGCGACCGCGCCGGCTTCGCCGACGCCGCAATTTTCCAAGTCCAACGCGCGCACCGCGCCGGACGCGACGAGCGGCGCGAGCGCTCTGACGCCGTCGCACCCGATCCCGTGGTTATCCGCGAGATCGAGGTCCATCGCGGGCGCGAAGCTCGAGCTCGACGGCGTCGCGTCGCGGTGGTCGCGTTCGCCGCCCCACGGGTCGACGCGCTCGTCGATCGCGCGCGCGAGCGCTCTCGCGTCGCCGGCGGTCAAGCCGCACGACGCGAGCGTCAGACGCCGCAACGCGTCGACCTCCGCCTCCGCCTCCTCCGACTCTTTCCCGAACGCCGCGAGGTCGAGCAGCGACGGCGCGGACGCGATCCTCTTCAGTTCGCACGCGGTCTCTGATCGCAGCCGCGCGACGGCGGCGAAGAGCTTCTCCTTCTCTTCGAACCCGAGCGCGGCGCGGCGAACGTCCAGGCGACGCACGCGGACGAGCGGCGAGCCGAGCTGGTGTATCAGCGCCGCGCAGACGCCGCGGGACTTGATGTCCACGACGAGTCTGCGGAACTTTGGACCGACCGCGCACATCGCGTCGTGGACGTGCTTCGGGGTCCAGAACCCGCGTTCGCCGGCGGCGTCGGCGACGGCGTGGAGCTCGCGCATCGTCTCTCGGTTCGCGCGCAGGACGCTCACGAGCGACGCGCGCGAGATGCCCGCGTCGCCGGGGACTTTGATGACGCGAAGCTTTCCTCGCGCCATCCTCGTCGCGGCGGCGAACGACTCTTTGTTCAGCTGCGGTGAAGTACGCGGGGCGCGAGGGCGGGTCAGCGGCGGAGGGACGAGTGCGCGGAATCTTTTACGCCGCGCCGCGCGACGGGTCCTCCCCCTCTCGCGCGAAAAAGGCGTTCGCACCTTGAACGCGCCGTCGGTCTCGGTCGCGAAGTCGAGCTCTCTCCAGAGCTGCTCCGGCGGGAGCTCGCGCATGAGCGCGCGCCACGCCTTGCAGACGCCCGCGCACCGCGCGCGCGACGGCGGCGGCAGCGCGGCGAACACGGAGGCGATGAGGTCGTGCGGCAGCCGTTCGGCGAGGATTTCGTTCGTTAAGGCAGCGGCCGAGACGGACGCCGCGCGCGTCGCGTCGGACGCGTCGAGCGACCGCCGCCGGCTCGCGTCGCTCTCGGGCCACGCCCTCTCGTCGGCTCCCATCGTGCGCGTCGCTTGGGATCGCGCGCGCGACTCGTTCTGCCGCGACGGCGCGAGGCGGCGGCCCGACTTTTCAGGCGGCTTGTCGTCCGCAGACTTTCGCGCGAGCCGTCCGCGTCGGAATTCTGGGAGCTGACGTGTCGGTTTCAAAACGTTGGTCAAACTTCATAGGTCAACGGGTCAAACTTCATCGACGATTGAAAGCACAGGTTTTTTCAGGGTTTTTTCCTTTTTTGAATAATTTAAGGCCTATCTAAGATTCGCGTCGCGGGGACGCCCGCGCCCCGCGCGCTCACCGCGGCGGCCCCACGAAGAACGACGGCGCCTTTTCCCTCCCCGAACCTTTACCTAACCCACCCTTCCCCCCCCCGCGCGTCGAACCGAACGCGACGCCGCCACCGCCGCCGTCGCCGCCGTCGCCCCCCCGTCCCGGCCGTCCCGCCCTCGCGCCGCCGAGCGTGAGCGTCGACGCGAGCGACGCGCCGAGGTCGAGGTCGACGACGCCGGCGCCGACGCCGGCGCCGACGCGCGCGAACGACCCCCCCGGCCTCCCGACGGCGCCGAACGGACGCGCGGGCGAGTCACCCCTCGGCTGCGGCTGCGCGCCTCTGAGCGCGCCGCCGCGCACGCCGCCGCGCGCGCTCGAGACGGCGGAGACGGTCGCGGCGCGGCCTCCGTCCGGCGCGGGCGCGCCCGCCGCCGCCGCCGCCGCCGTCCGCGGCTGCGCGCGGCCGCGGACGTAGCGTTCGCCTCCGAGCGCGTCGTGTTGACCTCCGCCAAACTCCGTCGGGGTGGACGCGCGTCCTTGCCGGCTGAGGGACCGTCCCCCCTCGAACAGGGCCATATACTTATCGTTCAACCGCGGGGACGACGCCGGGAAGCACCGCTCGAACTCCTGCGCGCGACCGAGCTCGGCGTCGGACTCGCGGATCACCTCCGGGAGCTCCGCGGTGGTGAAGTGGTCGAAGCACACGCCGTTGAGGGCTTTGACGTCCTTGCGTTTCGGAAACGCGTTCGCCGCCGCCGCGGGGTTCCCGCCGCCGGAGGGTTTCCCCCGCCACGACGACGACCCAACCTTCGCGCTCGCGATGTCGATCGTCGCCCTGCCGACGCGCGGATCGGATCTGGGCTCCGGGACGCCCGTCAGACGCGCGCGTCGCTTCCCCGCCTCGATCGCCTTGAACTTCGCGCGGTCGTACGGCGTCACCCCGACGAGGTTGAACAAGTTGGCGAGCATCCGGTGCTTGACGTGCATGTCCAGCTTCGACGGCGCGCTCAGGGACGGACCGGTGTTGACCTCGATGAGCCACGGCGTGAGCCTCGAGTCGAGCATGATGTCGAACCCGAAGATCTCGTAGCATATCCGCCGGTCCGGGACGAACATCTTGCTCTTCGTGTTCATCGGGGACTCGACCGCGATCATCGTCTTCACGATGACGTCTTTCATCCTCGCCCACGTCGATTCGAAATCCAAACCGTTATCGTCGAAGTGCCTCCTGAGCGCGGAGAGGGACCACTTGAACCCGACGTCGTCGTCCTCCGCGGTCTCGCCCATCGTGAACGCTTCTTTTTTACTGTTCACACTGTAGTTCGTCAGGTGCATGCACCGCTTGTTCAAGTCGACGCCGTCGTTCGTGTATCGCTCCGTCGCGAGACGGACTAAACCTTCTCTGTACGCGTACACCCTCAGCGGGTCTAAGCACGTCACCGCGACGTAGACGCGGATGTCGTACTTGTACCCGTCGATGAGATGCGGGTCTCGGATGTATCTCTGGATGAGGTAGTCCTTGTCCGGCTTGATGTCGCTCGGTCGACGCATCATCTTGATCCCTCTCCCGCGCGAGGACGCCGGCGGTTTGATGATGTACAAACCGTCCGGGTACCGGTCGCACTCTATGCGCCAGTCGTCGCTGTCCGCGGGCAGCACGAACGACCGCGGGTGGATGTCGAAGTCGTCGCTCCCCTGCGTGCGTCTCCGCGCCTTGCCGATGTTCCTCGACAGCCGATCTTTCCTTCCGACCTCCCACGTCCCGGGGAAGTGGTTCACTCTTTGATACCGGTTCACGCGTTTCAAGTCTTCGTTTTTCAGGCACCCGTTCCACACCGCGTTGTACCCCTCGGACGCCTTATTCAGCACCGTCCTGAACCCCGCGGTCTTAAACGCCGCCTTCACCCCGTTATTCTTCACCCCGTTGTACCTCACGAACAGCTTGCTCGTGCGCTCGTCCACGACGTCCAGCCCGGCGGCGTCGCACGCGGCTTCGCACGCGCCGAAGATCACCGTCGGCTCCGTCCCCGGCGCGAGCGGCGGCGTCACCCGCGGCGGTCCCTCGCGCCGGTCCTTCCTGAGCCACTCCCTGCCGTTGGCCGGCGCGCAGCAGCTGCGCAGGCACGGTCCGTCCAGGCGCAGCTCCGGGATGTCGATCGTGAAGAGACCGGGGACGACCGGGTCGGGCTTGACGACGGGCGCGAGCGCCGCCGCGGCGGCCGCGTCGACGACGCGTCCTTCTCTCGCGCTCCCGGACGGGGACGCGCCCTTCCCGGCGCTCGCGCGGTCGTGGTCGTCGCGCGCGTCGCGCGCGTCGCCGGAGTCGTTCGCGTCGCTCTCGCTGCTGTCCTCGGCCTGTGAACGAAGGGGGCGCGGAGGTCGTCGGTCGGGGCTCGGGGGAACTACGATTCTCGCGCGCGCAGATTTGGATTCCGCGGGCGCGTCTCCGGCCCGGGCGAGACAGCGAGCGGACGCGTCGGGGGAGGACGCACCTCTTGTTCCACGGACGCGCCGTCCGTGGCGTCGTCCTCGAGAGCGGGGAACCCGTTCACGGACGCCGGGGACGCTTCCCTGGGAGGTCGTGCTCTCCCCGGGACTTTGACCGCCAACGCGTCGCTCTTCTTTCGCGAGGCGACCTTTCCCGGGACGAGGTCCTCGACCGTCGGGGCCGCCGTCGCGCCCGCCGCGGGCTGCGGCGGGTGAGCGACCGTCGCCATCCTCCGCGTCGTCCGCCGCGCACGCCGCGGGATCAACCGCGGTCGTGCGTCGCGGACGCGTGCGGAGGGGACAGCCGGAAGGGTCGGAACGTCCGAGAGATACAGTGCTTGGGGTGCCCTAAGGTCGTACAGTACGTGCCCTAAGTTCGTACGGCCTTTTTTCGGAGTTTAGGAGACCTGGACCACCCCCTACACATCCACGGCGCGCAGCCTGTATCACATCGTCGTTGAGTTGCAGACCGCGCTCGCGAGCAGTCGCATCATCGCATCAGATCTTGACAGTGAGATCTCCACGGCGCGGAAAAATGTTTGGAACTCGCTTCACGTCAACGCTACGTTTACTTCTCGAAGAGCTTCCCGACGACCTCCCCCGTCACGGAGTACGACATGAACGCGCTCACGGCAACCTCAAACAGACACAGCTCGTCGTCCAGCGCGTTCGCGAACCCGACCAGCACGCACATGGACACGACCAGCGACGCGTACACCGCGTCCACGGAGACGCCGTGCCGACGCAACAGCGTGAGCACCTTCTTCAACACCGCGTCGATGTCCACGCGTTGCTTCGTTATCCTGCACGACTCGCGTATGAGCGCGGTCATGTCCGCTCGGAGCGCCTCCGCGGCGGCGCCGACGCACTTTTGATCCGAGCTCCATCCTAAGATGGCGTCCGCCGCCGCCGGGCCGTCCTCGCGAACGAGCGAGAAGAGAAACGTCAAGAACCGATCGCGCACGTCCTGAGGGAGCTCGTCCGCGATCCCAAAGTCCAAGAGCACGAGCCTGACCTCGCCTTTGATCGCGTTGAGCGCCGCCGCGGACGCGCTGGGGTCCGCGTCGGAGATTTGGTGCAAGTGAAACAGAATGTTCCCGGGGTGTAAATCCGAGTGAAGGAAGTTATCCCGCAGGAGCATCTTGAGGTACGCGTCGACGCCGTGCGCGCAGAGCGTCTTGTTGTGCTCGCACCCGCGGCGGATCGTGCTCGACAGCGCCTCGCCTCTTTCAAACGTCTCCACGAGGACGCCCTCGGTGACGAGCCCGGGCACGGGCCACGGCGCGTTCACCTGTCGCTCCTTTCGGAAATTCCTCCCGAATCGCCGCAAGTGCTTCGCCTCCGTTCTCAGGTCCGTCTGCGCGGTCATGCTGTGCGAGAATTGCCCGAGCGTCTCCTCGAGGTTGATCCCCTTCAGCGAGAAAACGCCGGACGCCAGCCTCGCCGCGCGTTTCAATATTTGGAAATCCAAAAAGATCTGCCGCGCGACGCCCGGGTGGCGAACCTTCACGGCGACGACGCACCCCGCGGCGTCGCTCGCGGCGGAGGCCAACGCCTCCGCGCTCGACCCCCCGCGCGCGATCGCGGTCGCGCCGCCCCTCCCCCGCGACGACAGCGACCGCGCCGCCTGTTCTCCCGCTCCCGCGCTCGACGCCTTCCCTCGCTGCTCTCGCAGCCGCCGCGCGAGCTCCGGATCGCGCGCCGCGCACGCGCGCGCCACCTCGGGTTTCAACACGCACCGGTACACTTGCGCGATGGACCCGCTCGCGACCGGCTCCGGGGGGAAGTGCTGGAAGACGTCCCCGGACGGGACCCCGAACTCTTCGCGTATGATCTTCTCCGTGTGTTTCCTCGAGTGCCGAGGCGCGTCGTCGTGCAGCGCGCTCATCGCCTCGCAAAAGTCCTCCGGGAAGATGTCCCTGCGAACGGACGCCCACTGCGCCCACTTCACGAGCGCGGCGCCGCAGTTGGACACCGCGGCGTGAAGCGTCTTCCACGCGCGCCTTCGCATCGCGGCTTTGGTCTCCTTCCTCGCGAGGACGCTCGAGGCGCTGTCGCCGCCGGTAAAAAAGATCGCGCAGAACAGAAGCGCGAGCGCGCACAGACCCGGACCCGCGATGAGCGCGTTCCCCGTCGCGACCGACGCGGCGAACCCGAACGTCTCAGACTGGTCCTGATACGACCCGAACCCGCCGCCGACGTCGGAGTATAAGAGCACGCACCCGGCGACGACGCACGCGAGCCCCAACAGCACGGCGACGACGCCGCTCGCGCCGAGCGCGGTGAACGCCCTGACCGCGCCCGGTTTCTCGCTCAAGACGAGCAGAGGCACGGAGACGAAGAACACTGGCAGAAACGCGAGGAGAAGGAACGAGCCGCGGTAACACAACGCCGCCGCGCTCGCTCTCTCCGCGGCGCCCCAGATGTCGCCCTCTACGCACCGCACGCCGGCGCGTTCCTCCTGTGAGACGACGGACGACGCTCGATCCCCCGGGGAATCCGACGCTCGGGACGACCCCGCGTCGCTCGTCGGGGACGGCGGGAGCCATCCGCGCTTCACGGGCGTCGCGTTCGCGTTCGCGCTCGGCGACGACGCGCACGACGCCCCCTCGAACGCGAGAACCTCCGCGGTCGTGACCTGATCCAAGTTGAGAAACGGACTCAGGAGCGCGATCCCCATCGGATCGGACGCCGTCCCCTCGCGCCGCCTCGCGCCTCGCGCGACCCCGCCCACCCCTTTCGGCGACCACGCCGCGTGCAACCGGCGCCCTCGCGATCGCGATCGTCCCCCGCCGCCTTCGCAGACGGAGACATCCTCGCCGTCGACGCCGAACCCGACCCCCCCGCGCGCTACCGTCAACGCCACGCCGCTCGCGAACGCGAGCAACGGCGCCAGCGTCGGCGCGGACGGCGTCGCGGGGACGAGGTCCAACACCCTCAGCGCGGCCCATCGATACCGTCGATGCCACTCGTCGCCGCCGACGTCCACGCCGTCGCGTTCGATCTCGCACGCGGCGCGTCTCCCGACGACGCGCGAGAGCCAGTCCTCGACGCCGGCGCGGACGACGCCCCCGACGCCGCCGCGAACGCCGCGCCCCGCCGGTCGGTTTTCTATTTCTCCTCCCGATCCCGATCCCGATCCCGATCCCGATCCCGATCCCATTCCCGACGAGACGTCGTTCGCGGGCTGCGCGAAGACGATCTTGATCGCCGCGAGCGTCGCCGCGCTCTTCAGCGTGCGATACGTCTCCGGCGCGAGCGCTCTCATCGCGGACGACGACGCGTGCAACGCCAACGCGCCGCCGCACGCGCGCCGCGCGAAATTCACCGCGCCGCGTTCGACGCCGTCGTGCCCGTCGTAGCTCCCCAGAGCGTCGCGCGCGTCGTCGTCGTCGTCGTCGCGGCTATCGCGCGCCGTCGCGCCTCCGCGGCCGCGACTCAGGCCTCCCGCGATCCCACCCGCGACGCTCGCGGCGCCGGCGAGCGCCATCGCGCGCGTCAGCGACCTCGTCTCCGGGTGCGCCGTCCCCACGCACGCGAGCACGCACGCCGTCTCCGCGGCGTCGACGACGCGCTCGAGGACGTCGCGCGCGCGGTGCGCGTCGTCGTCGTTGTCGTCGTCGTCGTCGTCCCGCGCGCCGTCCGCGCGTCGCCGCCGCCGCTGTCGCCGCCGCCGACGCGCGCCGTCGCGGTCGGGAACGCCCTCCGGGAGCTCTCTTCCGACGTCCACGCGCACGAGCTCGAGCGCGACGTCGCACTCGCCGGAGGCGACGCGACCGCGAAACCGGAGCGGGATCTCAACGCTCCAGTCGTGCTCTCGCTCGCGAGCCGGCGCGTTCGTCGCGTGCGCGCGCGGAAGGGCGTCGCCGCCGCGCGACGTCGACGTCGCGTTCGACGCGCGCGCGTTCCGGCAATTGGGGAAATGCAACGCCGACGGCGACCGCGTCAACGCGGAGAGCGCGCCCTCGGGCGCGCTCTTGGACGCGCCGCCGCGGCCGCCGGCGCGGTCGCCCCTGAGCGACCGCCATCGCTCCTTCCACGCGCTCATCGCGCCCGCGCGACGCACGACCTCCTCGCGCCAGATGAGTGAACGAGAGAATTGGTAATTGACAGGATGACAGCGCTGATTTTGCCCTATCAAACTCAGGTTCAAATGCGTTCGAGAAATGATGAACGATTCGCTTTCAATCAAATATTTGATCGCGTGTGATGCAACGCGACGTGGTTCGCCCGAGAGCGCGTTTACGGATGTCCGTTCCGCCTGCGCTGCGTTCCGCTTCCGCTCGACAAATTCGCCCGCGCGGAGACGTACCCCCCCCCCCCCCCAGTGCGGCCACCCACCATGGCGCAGCAACCGATCATGGGCCAGGGCGGGTACGCCCCCCCCGGCCAAAGCGCGCAACAGCAGCCGATGACGGCGACGCGCCCCCCCGCGAAGCAAGGGATGATGAGCAAGGTCGCGACCGCCGCGGGCGGGGCGGCCGCGAAAGCCCTCGCGGGCACGCCCGCGGGACAGGTGGTGACCGCGGTGATGCAGGAGATCGCGCCGCCGCCGCCGCCGCCGACGTGCTGGTGCGGCTGCAAGGACGACCCGGAGATGGACCCGTGCTGCAGGACGTGCGCGAAGATCGCCGTCTTCCCCGCGGCGCTGCTCGCGTACATTCCCGGCGCGATGTGTTGGAGCGCGCTGCAGGCGTACTACTGCTGCTTCTCGTGCTGCCTCATGCAGCACGTCACCGCGATCGCCCGCGGCGGCGTCGCGCAGCAACGGGACACGTTCTCGTGCTGGGCGTGCCAGGCGAAGTGGTGGTACAAGTGCAACAAGTGCAACGGGAAGTGCTGGTTGTGCTCGTTGCCGGCTTCGAAACGCGTCCTTCGCGGGCACGTCGTCGAGGCGCCGTGCCAAGTCTGCCTGTGGGGGTCGACGCGATGACCGCGCGCGCGACGTGTTGCTACTAGATATCCCTACTGTATTTACTAACACCTACATCTACACATCGCAGAGCGCGCATCGCGGAGTTCTCGACGCGACCCGACTACAGACTAGACTAAGAACGCCTCCGCGGCTATCTTCCGGGCGCCGCCGCGGACGCGCGCTCGTGGTCCTTGTACAAGTGCAGCACGTCGACGGCGGCGGCGATCAAGAGCGTCTGTTCGCGGAGATGCGCGCGAGCCGCGTGCACGCGATCGCTGTGCACCACGCGCATGTCCGCTACGGTCGCGTCTTCGAAATACGCGCGGTCGAACTCGTTTTCGTTTTGGAGCGCAATGTCGAGCGCGTCTTCGAGCACGCGGCGAAGCGTTCGCCCGCCGACGCCCTGACGCTCGCGCTCGGGAACGCTGCCCCGCGTCGAGAACGCCAGGAGCGCGCGCGTCGCGGCTACGCGACGCTCCGCCCTTTCCTCCCCGAGATCGTCCGCGTCGTTCACGTCCGCGAAACGCAGCGCGCCGGTGCGCTTGTTCTGCTTCAGACCCGCTGCGGCGAGAAGCGTGACGCGGCGCGGTCGCGCGCGGCCGCGGGGGGCAGCGCGCGTGCGGCCGACCTCCCGCTCGCACGCGCACTCGACCCAAATCGGCAGCGCGTCGTGCGGGTTCCCTCGCTCGACGAAGCCGAACGCGCGGAACAGGTCTTCGTTCGAGCCCTTGGGGAGGTACGACAGGCAAACCTCGCGCCACCGCGGCGGCGACGGCGGCGCGTTCGCGGCGTCCGCGTCCGCGCCGCCGCGACGCGTCGGGAAGAGCGCGATCGCGGGCTCCTCTCCGTTCGTCGCCTCCGTCCACCGGACGGTCTCGGACCCGTCCGACGCGTGGTTCGCCATGTCCAGAATCGGCACGAGGACGGCCACGTCCGCGTCGACGATCCGCGACGACGACGACGGCGGCGGCGGCGGCAGACGAAACGCGCGCGTCCTCGCGATCGCGGCCGCCCACCGAAACTCCTCGCCTGTTGTCCCCGGCGGCAGCGCGCGCGACGCCATCGCGGTCGCGTACGCGTCGTCCCACGCTCGTCGTATTTGATTTCGCTCCTCCGCGAACCATGGGGACAGCACGGACGCCTCCGCGTCGTCGAAGCATCCGAGGTGCGTGAGCTCGTCCAGACGAGGGAGGAACGCGCGATACGCGCGCCAGTCGAAGGTCGCGCTCTCGTCGTTCCCGGCGATGGCGCGCAGGAGCATCACCGCGAGGCGGACGTCCCATCCCGGGACGGTCTCGTTCACGTAATCGTCATCGTACATCCGCGTCCACAGCGTCGACGACGGGGAGATCTTCGCGACGTGCGCGTCTTCGGACTCGTCGGCACCGGACAACACCGCGAGGCCTCGACCCGCGACGCCGCGCTCGAGGAGTTTCAGGCGTTCGTGTCCGGACACGGCCGTGGACGCGAGGCAAGCGAAGCGCGCGGCGTCGTCGCCGTCGCGGTCCATGCCGCGCGCCGCGGCGGTGTGCGCGTGTTCGCGGTCGCGGGCTGCTCACAGTGAGTCTCATAGTCGTCGCGATCGCGTCGTCAACAACTTTTTGGCGCTCAAGTCACAGAGCCGCCGCCGTGCCACAACCTCACAAACAACCTCGCGCGCCGTTCGCGTGGCCCGTGAACCCCGTTCGCGTCGACGCGCCGCAATCGCGGCGTGACTACCGCGTGAAGACTACGCGGGTTCGCGCGACCCCGCTCTCGAGATCGAGCGCGCGAGCGAGGGAATCGTCGTCGGCGCTCGTCGTGGGTGCGAAAGTCAATTGACGACAGGGTCCCGACGTCTGGACTCCAGCGGGTGATGGGGAAGAACAAGGCGAAGGCGAAGAAGTTCGCGGAGGTGAAGCGGATCCTAAACCCGAAAGAAGCGAGAGTGTGCGTCCCTGCCCGACGTCTTACCTTCCCCCGCGCGCGTTCCGTCGTCCACGCCGACACCGAAAACCCGACATCGAAACGAACAGAACCCGACAGAATGCTCACCGCGGACGCTCTTCTCGCAGGGATAAGAAGGATGGGAAGAAGAAAAAGAAACGCACCGACGAGCCGAAGATCAAGCACGTCGAGGCGACGTCCTCCGCGCTGTTCTTCAAGCACAACTCCGCGCTCGGGCCGCCGTACAACGTCATCGTGGACACGAACTTTATAAACTTTTCGATTAAAAACAAGATCGACCTCGTGAAAGGGATGATGGACTGCCTGTACGCGCAGTGCGTCCCTCACATCACGGACTGCGTCATGGCGGAGCTCGAGAAGCTCGGGCAAAAGTACAGGGTCGCGCTGAGGGTCGCGAAAGACCCGAGGTTCACGCGGCTGCCGTGCACGCACCCGGGGACGTACGCGGACGATTGCATCTGCGAACGCGTCAGGCAGCACAAGTGTTACATCGTCGCGACGTGCGACACGGATTTGAAACGACGGATACGGAAGATTCCCGGGGTGCCGATCATGTACTTGCAGCAGCACAAGTACAGCATAGAGAGGCTGCCGGAGGCGGTCTTGGGGGGGGCGCCCGCGCGGTGACGCGGAGTGGAAACATAGACTAGACTGAGATTCTCGTTGGATTAAAAAGGTTCAGTCTATCACTCTTCGACTCTCTTCGCGAGCTCCTGCACCGTCCCGATCACCTTCGCGAGTTTCGCCTCGAGCTCGGCGACGATGCTCTCGTGCGCCTCAGCCCTCTCTCGCGCCTCCGCCTCGAGCGTCTCGATTCGCGTCGCTTGCGCGCGGACGGCGGCGTCGAGCTCTTTCACCCCCGCGAGGGCGTACACCCCGGCGCGTTCGTACGCGACGCCTTTGAACCCGACGTCGTCCGTGGACACGAGAAGCGGGAGCGATTCTTCGAGCTCCTGCGCGAGGAAACCAACCTGCGTGCTCTCCGGGAATCTCTTCTCCGGGTACTCCTCGGTCTTGAAGTTAAACGTCACCGGTCGAACGTCGCGGATCAAACCTAATACGCCGTCGATGATGTTCACGTCCCGTTTGAACCGCGAGTCCGACGCGGACGTTGACGTCCCCGTCGCGAAGATGTCGCCGTTCACGTACAGCTCCTTCGAGCTGTCAGAGTGCGCGCCGGAGACGGCGAGGAGACCGGAGACGACCGTGTTCCCGCTAGAAGCCGTCACTTGGAAGTTCCCGTTGACGTTGAAGTCCCCGCCGACGCCCATAGTCGTCGTCACCGTCGCGCTCGCGAGCGTCGCCAATCCAGACGTCTGCAACGTCCCCGTCACGCTCGCTCCCGTGGTCGCGAGGGCGATGATAGACGTCGCGCCGACGCCGATCGTCAGTTCCTTGAACCTCAGCGCCTCGACTTCGACGTACGCGTTGATGTTCGTCGACGTAATTTTCAAACCCGTGGTCCCGGTGTGCGTTAAAAGCGCGGTGTCCTTGTCCATGACGATCGCGTCTTTCAACGTCGCCAACCCGTTCACCGTGAGCGTCGAGGACAACGTCGCAGTCGAGAGCGACGTCGCGCCATTCACGGTCGCGCTCGCGAGCGTAGCGAGTCCGTTCACCTGAAGCGTGGTGGAAACCACCGCGCTTCCGAGAGAGGCCTGGTTCGTGACCGTCGCGCTATGGAGAGTCGCCAATCCAGATGTCTGCAACGTCCCGGTCACGCTCACGCCCGTGGTCGCGAGCGCGATGACGTTCACTGTCGTGCCGATGCCAATGTTCGAACCGGTGAACTTGACGGACTCGACCTCGACGTAGCGGTTGCTCGTGATCTTCAGCCCGGTCGTGCCCGTGTGCGTCAGCGCCGTCAAGTCCTTCTCGAGCGTGACGTCATTTTTAAGCGTCGTCGCCCCGGTCACCGAGAGCGTCCCCGATAACGCCGCCGCCGCGAGGTTGGACAACCCGCCGACCGTGAGAGTGGTTTGCATACTAGCCGACCCGGTGACCGTGATCGAACCTGTCACGGTCGCGCTCCCCGCAGCGAGTGTGATGACGTTCGACGCGCCGAAGCCGATGATCGGACCGGTGAACCGCACGTCTTCGACGTCCACGAAGCCCGAGCTCGAGATCGTGAGCGACGTTCCCGAGTGCGTGATCGCGGCAGTGGGCTTCGTCATGATCATGTTATCACTGAGCGTGGTCACGCCAGATACGCCGAGCGTGGTAGACATCTGCGCGCTCACGAGATTGAAATTGCCACTCACGGTCACGTCTTTAAAGATCGACGCCCCATTCACGGTGAGCGCGTTTGAAACCACCGCGTTTGCCAACGTCGCCGTCGTGCTGACCTGTAAGGCCCCCGTGATGCCGACGCCCGAGGAAGAGAGTGCCATGAGCGACGGGGCGCCGCTCACGCCGATGCTCGAGCCGGCGAACTGCACGGTCTCAACTTCCACGTACGCGTTCGTGCTCGAGATCTTCAACGCCGCCCCGCCGCCCGAACCCGTGTGCGTGACGAGGGTCGTCGGCATTTCGAGCGTCAGACCGTTTTTGATCGTCGTCAAGCCATCCACCGTGAGCGTCGTGGACAACGCCGCGCTCGTCAGTTTTGTCGCGCCGGTCACGCCTAGAGTGCCCGAAATATCAGTGTCTCCGGTGCCGGCCGCTACGGTGAACTTGCGCGCGATTGCTGCGCCCACGTCGAGGTTGCCCGTCGCCGATAAAGCGCCATTCACAGTCGCGCTCGCGAGCGTCGCTGCTCCGGATTGTAACGTCCCCGTCACTATCGCGCTCGCGAGCGTCGCGGCACCGGAATTCAGCGTCCCGCTGACCACCGTGTCACCATTACCGGCGGCGACGGTGAACTTGCGCGCGCCCGTCGCCCCGACTTCAAAGTTGCCCGTCGACGACAGCGCCCCGGTCACGGTGGTAGCGCCCGATGCAAGCGTCCCGCTGATCACCGTGTTGCCGGTGCCGCCGGCGACGGTGAACTTGGAAGCGCCGACCTCGAAGTCGCTCGTCGATGACAGCTTCCCGGTCACGCTCGCGCGTCTCACCCCGCCTGCATTGGACAGCGCTATGATATTTGCGGCCCCCTGGACGCCCATGTTGCCCCCCGAGAACTGCACGCTTTGCACTGCCACAAAACCGTTACTTGAAATCGTGAGCGACGTCCCGGTGTGTGAAATGGCGGCGACTCCTTTGTTCAACGCCACGTCCTCACCGAATGTTGCCACGCCAGAGACGACAAGTGTGCTGGACAAAGTCGCGGATGCCAAGGACGCCAAAGCACTCACTCCAAACGTCCCAGACACTGTCGCGCCTGATGCGGTCAGCGTGATTTTGTTTGCCGCCCCGAGGCCGATGATAGGGCCCGCGAAACGCATGCTCTCCACCTCCACGTAGCCCGTGCTCGTGATCGCGAGCGAGGTCCCCGTGTGCGAGATCTCAGCGATGGGCTTCGTCATGGCCACGTCCTCTCTGAGTGTAGTCACGCCCGTGACGTCGAGTGTGCTCGACACAGTCGCGGTCGCCATTGAAGTCGCGCCAGTCACCGTCGCGCTCGCTAAAGTCGATAGACCGTTCACCTGAAGCGCGTTGGTAACCGTTGCGCTATGGAGAGTCGCCAATCCGGATGTCTGCAACGTCCCAGTCACGCTTGCACCCGTGGTGGCGAGAGCGATGACGTTCACTCTCGTGCCGATGCCGATGGTGGCTCCCGTGAACTTCACGCTTTGCACTTGGACGTAACCGTTCGTGCTCGAAATCTGAAGCCCGGTGTTGCCCGTGTGCGTCAGCGCCGTCGTGTCCTTCTCGAGCGTCAAACTGTCTTTCAACGTCGCCAACCCGTCCACCGTGAGCGTCGAGGACAACGTCGCGGTCGAGAGCGACGTCGCGCCATTCACGGTGGCGCTCGCGAGAGTCGCGAGTCCGTTCACCTGAAGCGTGGTGGAAACCACCGCGCTCCCGATATTTGCCGCCGCGCTGACTCCGAGCGTACCGGTGACGGTCACTCCCGCGGATGCGAGCGCGATGAGAGGGTTCGGCGCGCCGTTGACGCCGATGTTAGCGCCCGTGAACCGCACGTTCTCGACGTCCACGAAGCCCGAGCTCGAGATCGTGAGCGACGTTCCCGAGTGCGTGATTGCGGCAGTTGACTTCGTCATGGACACGTCTTCTTTGAGTGTGGTCACGCCCGTGACGGCGAGTGTGCTCGAAACCGTCGCGACCGCCATGCCAGTCGTCCCCGTCACCGTGGCACCAGCCAAGTTCGTCGTTCCATCTACCTTCAAGGAGGCCAAAGTTGATAACCCAGATGTCTGTAACGTTCCTGTCACGCTCACGCCGATGCCCGAGGTTGACAGTGTGATGATTGGCGTCGCACCGACACCGAGTTGCAAGTTCGTAAATCGAACGCTCTCCACCTCCACGAACCCCGTCGTGCTCGAAATCTGAAGCCCAGTGTTGCCCGTGTGTAACATCGACGTCGTGTCCTTCTCGAGCGTCAAACCGTCTTTAAGCGTCGCCAACCCGTTCACCGTGAGAGTGCTCGATAACGATGCGCTAGACATTGCGGTCGCTCCAGAGACCCCGAGCGTGCCCGACACAGTTGCGTCGGATAACGCCGACAAACCTGTCACCCCGAGCGTTCCTGAGATAGACGTATCGCCGGAGCTCGCGATCACGGTGAACTTGCGCGATGCCGATGTGGGCCCCACGTCGAACTTCCCGTTTGTGACTATGCTTACGCCGGTATTCGCGAGTTTGATGAGGTCATTAACGCCGTTGATGCCGATGTCGGCGCCCGTGAACCGCACGTTCTCGACGTCCACGAAGCCCGAGCTCTTGATCGTGAGCGAGGTCCCCGAGTGCGAGATCTCAGCGATGGGCTTCGTCATGGACACGTCTTCTTTGAGTGTGGTCACGCCCGTGACGGCGAGTGTGCTCGATACAGTCGCCGTCGCCATGGAAGTTAAACCATTCACCGTCGCGCTCGCGAGAGTAGCGGCTCCTGACTGTAACGTCCCCGTGACAATCGCGCTCGCGAGGGTCGCGGCTCCGGTCTGCACACCCGCCAAGGTCGTCGCCCCGGTCACTCCAAGCGTCCCGGAGACTGTGGTATCGCCGTCTTTCGTCACGACGAAGTTCCGTGCCCCTGTCGTCCCCACTTCGAGCTTCCCAGTCACTCTCGCGCCCGTGGTGGCGAGAGCGATGACGTCAGCCGTCAATCCGATGCCAATGGTGGCTCCCGTAAACTTCACGCTCTCCACCTCAACGAAGCCCGTGCTTGAGATCGTGAGCGAGGTCCCCGTGTGTGAGATAGTGGCGGCGGCCTTCGTCATGGACACGTCCTCTTTGAGTGTGGTCACGCCCGTGACGTCGAGTGTGCTCGACACAGTCGCAGTCGCCATGGAAGTCAAACCCGTCACTGTTAAAGCACCATTCACCGACGCGCTCGCGAGGGTCGCTGCTCCAGACTGTAACGAACCCGTGACAATCGCGCTCGCGAGGGTCGCGGCTCCGGTCTGCACAACCGCTAAGGTCGTCGCTCCAGTCACTCCGAGCGTTCCGGATACTGTCGCGCTCGCGAGATTCGCGGCTCCGGACTGTAACGTACCTGAAACAATTGCGCTCGCGAGGGTTGCGGCTCCGGTTTGAACCACTCCCAAGGTCGTCGCCCCAGTCACCCCGAGCGTTCCTGAGATAGACGTATCGCCGGAGCTCGCGATCACGGTGAACTTGCGCGACGCCGATGTGGGCCCCACGTCGAACTTCCCGTTTGTGACTATGCTTACGCCGGTATTCGCGAGTTTGATGAGGTCATTAACACCGTTGATGCCGATGTCGGCGCCCGTGAACCGCACGTTCTCGACGTCCACGAAGCCCGAGCTCTTGATCGTGAGCGACGTTCCCGAGTGCGTGATCGCGGCAGTTGACTTCGTCATGATCATGTTATCACCGAGCGTGGTCACGCCAGATACGCCGAGTGTGCTCGAAACCGTCGCGACCGCCATGCCAGTCGTCCCCGTCACCGTGGCACCGGCCAAGTTCGTCGTTCCATCTACCTTCAAGGAGGCCAAAGTTGATAACCCAGATGTCTGTAACGTTCCTGTCACGCCGATGCCCGAGGTTGACAGTGTGATGATTGGCGTCGCACCGACACCGAGTTGCAAGTTCGTAAATCGAACGCTCTCCACCTCCACGAACCCTGTCGTGCTCGAAATCTGAAGCCCAGTGTTGCCCGTGTGTAACATCGACGTCGTGTCCTTCTCGAGCGTCAAACCGTCTTTAAGCGTCGCCAACCCATTCACCGTGAGAGTGCTCGATAACGATGCGCTAGACATTGCGGTCGCTCCAGAGACCCCGAGCGTGCCCGACACAGTTGCGTCGGATAACGCCGACAAACCTGTCACCCCGAGCGTTCCTGAGATAGACGTATCGCCGGAGCTCGCGATCACGGTGAACTTGCGCGATGCCGATGTGGGCCCCACGTCGAACTTCCCGACCACGCTCACGGTCGTCGGTGAAAGTTTCATCAAATCGAGGGCACCGTTCACGCCGATGTCGGCGCCCGTGAACCGCACGTTCTCGACGTCAACAAAACCTTGGCTCGAAATCGTTAACGATGTCCCACCGGTGTGCGAAATAACAGCCGTAGCCGTCGGCATAGTCAACGTGTTCCGGAGCGTCGCGACGCCCGTGACGTCGAGTGTGCTCGACACAGTCGCGGTCGCCATTGTAGTCGCGCCAGTCACCGTCGCGCTCGCTAAAGTCGATAGACCGTTCACCTGAAGCGCGTTGGTAACCGTCGCGCTATGGAGAGTCGCCAATCCGGATGTCTGCAACGTCCCAGTCACGCTCGCACCCGTGGTGGCGAGAGCGATGACGTTCACTGTCGCGCCGATGCCAATGTTCGAGCCGGTGAACTTCACGCTCTCCACCTCCACGAAGCTCGCGCTCGTGATCAGTAACCCGGTTCCCCCCGTGTGCTTGATTTCGGCGGTGCCCTTCGTCACGTAAATGTCGTCACCGAGCGTCACGCGATTCGTGACGCCGAGGGTGTTTGACACCGCCGCCGTAGTAAGCTGCGTCGCGCCGGTCACTCCGAGCGTCCCGGTGATCGTCGTGTCGCCGGCGCTCGTCACAACGAACTTGCGCGCCGCTGTCGTCCCCACGTCGAACTGCCCAGTCACGCTCGCGCCTGATGTGGCGAGTGCGATGACATTCGCCGTCGCACCGATGCCAATTGTGTTCGCGTTGAACTTCACGCTCTCAACCTCCACGAAGCTCGCGCTCGTGATAGTCAGCCCGCTCCCTCCCGTGTGCGTCACGAGCGTCGTAGGATTTTCGAGAGTGATGTCATTTTTCAGCGTCGCCAACCCGGTGATTCCAAGTGCTCCTGTAACCGACGCGCTTGCCAGAGTCGTCAAAGCATTTACTTTAAGTGTCCCTTTGATTTCCGTATTGCCGGTACCAGCTGCGATGGTGAACTTGCGCGCACCAGCTGTGCCGACCTCAAAGTCATCAGTAGATGACAACTTCCCGGTTACGCTTGCACTTGCCGTCCCACCTGCGCCAGTAGTAGCGAGTGTTATGATACTCGCGGCATTATTAACGCCAATGTTGGGGCCCGTGAATCGCACGTTTTCCACGTCGACGTATGCATTGCTCGAAATCGTGAGTGAGGTGCCTGTGTGAGAAATAGCTGCAATGTTGTTGACCATGACGAGGTTATCGCGGAGCTTGGTCGCGCCGGTAACGTCTAGGGTCCCCGCGACCACGGTGTTCCCGTTCGTGGAATCAACCTGAAATTGGGTACCCCCCACCGCGAAGTTACCCGTGGTCGAGAGGGTACCAGTTGTCAAGCTTGTCAATCTTGTCGCTCCGGTCACGTCGAGCGTCCCTTTGATCGTCGTGTCGCCGCTGCCGGCGGCAACGGTGAACTTGTGCAACCCAGCGAGGCCGACCGCAAAGTCGCTCGTCGCTGATAACTTTCCAGTCACGCTCGCGCTCGCTACCCCCGCAGCATTAGAAAGAGTGATGATGTTCGCGGCTGTGTCCACGCCAATATCGGCGCCCGTGAACCGCACACTTTCGATGTCAACATAAGCATTACTTGATATCGTAAGTGAGGTCCCCGTGTGAGTAATGGCGGCGACAGGCTTCGTCATGGACACATCATCGCTCAGCGTGGTCAATCTTGTGACTGTGAGAGTACTAGAAAGCGTCGTCGCTCCGGTCACCGTCGCTGTTGCCAACGTCGCTAACCCGTTCACTTGCAACGCACCTGAAACCGTAGCGCTACCGAGACTCGCCGACGCAGTTACACCAAGCGTCCCCGTAACTGCGACACCCGTTGAAGATAGTGCAATGAGCGTCGGGGCGCCATTGACGCCAATGTTCGAGCCGGCAAATTGCACGGTCTCAACTTCGACGTATCCGAGAGAACTCGAGATCTTCAACGCGGTTGCCCCAGTGTGCCGCAAAAGCGTGATTGGATTCTCGAGCGTGACGTCACCCTTCAACGTCATCAATCCAGACACCGTGAGAGTGGTTGAAAGGTCTGCGCTCGTAAGAGAAGTCGCACCGTTAACCCCGAGCGAGCCGGAAACGGTTGCGCTCGCGAGCGTTGCCGCTCCGGTCTGCACACCCGCCAAGGTCGTCGCCCCGGTCACCCCGAGCGTCCCGGTGATCGTCGTGTCACCGGCGCTCGTCACGACAAAGTTCCGTGCCCCTGTCGTCCCCACATCGAGCTTCCCAGTCACGCTCGCGCCCGATGTAGCGAGAGCGATGACGTCAGCCGTCCCTCCGATGCCAATGGTGGCTCCCGTGAACTTCACGCTCTCCACCTCAACGTAGCCCGCGCTCGTGATCGTGAGCGAGGTCCCCGTGTGCGTGATCGCAGCAGTGGTCTTCGTCATGGACACGTCCTCTTTGAGTGTGGTCACGCCCGTGACTTCGAGTGTGCTCGACACCTTCGCCGTCGTAAGCTGCGTCGCGCCGGTCACTCCGAGCGTCCCGGTGATCGTCGTGTCGCCGGCGCTCGTCACAACGAAGTTGCGCGCCCCCGACGTCCCCACGTCGAGCTGCCCAGTCACGCTCGCGCCCGTGGTGGCGAGTGCGATGACGTCAGTCGTCGCGCCGATGCCCATAGTGGCTCCCGTGGCAGTCCCGGTGAACTTCACGCTCTCCACCTCAACGTAGCCCGCGCTCGTGATCGTGAGCGAGGTCCCTACAGTGTGCTTGATCTCGGCACTGGACTTGGTCATGTAAATGTCGTCTCCGAGCGTCAAGCGATTCGTGACGTCGAGTGTGCTCGATACAGTCGCGGTCGCCATTGTAGTCGCGCCAGTCACCGTCGCGCTCGCTAAAGTCGATAGACCGTTCACCTGAAGTGCGTTGGTAACCGTTGCGCTATGGAGAGTCGCCAATCCGGATGTCTGCAACGTCCCAGTCACGCTTGCACCCGTGGTGGCGAGAGCGATGACGTTCACTGTCGCGCCGATGCCGATGGCGGCTCCCGTGAACTTCACGCTCTCAACCTCCACGTAGCCCGCGCTCGTAATTTGCAACCCGGTCACACCTCGATGATTTATGATCGTAATGGAGTTCATGAGATCGATATCGTTTTTCAGCGTTGTCAATCCCGTCACCGTCAGAGTGGTCGAAAGGTCTGCGCTCGACAATGTGTC